>NW_020955239.1:1739062-1741506 GCF_003031625.1 Empidonax traillii | reverse complement strand
GTAGGGGTGATGACTATAGTAATCCTTTTCTGAACCGTACTGGACCTATTTGGCTATGTTCCTATGTTTTGATGGTTCAGTGTTGTAGGTTTTGTGCACATAAGCTTTGTCTACACTCATCCTGAGCATTTTGATAGTTATTTAGCCCTTGGTCTTTCACACCATGCCAGCTGCAACAGTCAGCTTCTTGCAGATAATGTTAAAATTATGCTTCTAAATAACTAGCAGCTGCTATACTCAGAAATAGGCTAGGAAATGCTAGGAATTTTTCCACAGCGGTTTCTGTCCAAGCAGTCTGTCTTTTAAACTTTTTTTTCTCTTCACTCTCTTATAAGAGAGAAGGGAGGACTTCAGTGCTGCACCTACTCCCCCCCCGGCCCAAGCCGGGGGAGGAGGGAGTCTGGTTCTGTTCGGGCCCGCTATTCCTCTCCCTTACATGGCTACTATTCTAATTCCAACTGCGCCAACAACCTTCTCTTCCGTTTTCTTGAAGATGTAATTAGCAAAGGCGTTTCTGGACTTTTGATTGGTCTTTTTGTCCGGAAATTACCTGGACAAAACCATCATCAGCCCCAGGGATGGGCTGAGGGGGCAAAACCACGACAGATCCTAAAATGTCAGCAGTGATATCACAATGTTTGAGGTAGGGGAAGTGTCTAGGGTGGTAGAAAAATGGACAGAAGACAGACTTTCAAGAGAAGGACTTAACATTGTAATCTGCCTTCCTCACAAGTACAGTAAAAGATCTGTCAAATGCCTGAGAACATCTTATATAAGATTTAAAAAGCCCTAGGTGTCTGTTTTGAAGCCCTTGCTGCTTTTGCCAGTTGTAATATTTGGTTTCTTTCATATCTATATTCAGCTTCAGCTTAAAACCATGTTTAGGTTTTTCAGTCCATATTTCTCATTTTGACAGTCTGTGGCCCAGAGGCTCAGCTATCCCAAACAACACAGTGTTTAGTCAATTCCAAGCTGATTCATGATAAAGCCCTTGTTACAATTTTTAGCTCTTCTTAAAGGCTTCCTGTGTTTGATCTGCTGTGATGACCCACAGTTGATGTCGCTGAGGACTGGAACTGGGGAGCTGAACTCCCCGCATGCTCGGGATGACAGTGGAAAGGTGTAACATTTTGGATAAATGTATACCACATCCCTCTGTCATGGCTGGTGTGCAGCTGTGATAAAAACCTCCAGCTGCAGCCAGCTAGCAGATGTTTTAGCTCAGGTAGCTGAGTCCCGCACGGTCGGCGGCGGAGGCGTGGGGGGCCCAGCGCTGTGTGTAGCAGAGCACAAGCACTCTGGTGTCAAAGGACCTCCCATGGTGCAGGAAAGCAGAGGGAATGTTTAAGTAATCTTCATCCAAGCTGGATGAGTGCTGTCAAGTACTTTTCTGAATTCTTTCACCAATTTGTCTTGATTGCATTGACACTCTCTTGGCATCCATATCCTGTGATTATTCCAGTGAGCACATTTATGATGAGGAAGGTTTGTAGAAAGAGTAGGTTTCAGGTAAAGCTCACTGACAACAAATTTTGAATTCACATTTGGCAATATCTGCACTCGAAATTTGCTATGAGGAATTAAAGATTCATTGGGGCAAGTGAGGGAACAAACATGGCAGGTGACCCAGGAGTCACATCCAAACTGCTCAAGCTTTTACAACATACACCTTGCTGGGAGGCTCTTGCATTTTAACAGTGCATTTGAAACTTCTGACAGAGACCATAGGCAAATAAATTTAATTTTAGCTAGCCTGATCCAGTTCCAGTTTATGAGCAGAAGTATTTGAGGACATATTTGTTTCTTTTTTTTTTTACTTTAAAAAGGGATTAACATTGAACTTTAAAAAAAACCCTGAAGTATCATGGAATCATTTGCAGCTGTAAGTCTGTTCAGCATTGTTCATCTCAGGGCTCAGTGCTTTCAAATTATTTAATTATCTATTTTTGTCAAGCCATTGCAGCCTTCTTCCTTCTTACAAATGTGGTTTAGGCATGACCTGTGATCCTTCAAACACAGGCAGGGGCATCATTCACTGCACAAGTTCTTTTCAGTAGAATCCACAAGGGCTCATTTCCTGGCTCTTCCCTTCAGTGATGAATCATAGAATAGATTGGGTTGGAAAAGACCTCCAAGATCATCAAGTCCAACCCCTGATCCAACTCCAATTACTATATCATGGCACTAAGGGCCACATCCAATCTCTTCTTAAAAACCTCCAGGGATGGTGAATCCACCACCTCTCTGGGTAGGCCGTTCCAATGCTTGATTACCCTCTCTGTAAAGAATTTCTTCCTAACATCTAACCTAAACCTCCCCTGGCAGAGCTTGAGCCCATGTCCCCTTGTCCTATTGTTGGTTGCCTGGGAGAAGAGACCAACCCCCACCTGGCTACAACCTCCCTTCAGGTAGTTGAAGAGAGTGATGAGGTCACCTCTAAGCCT
>NW_020955239.1:1736784-1739041 GCF_003031625.1 Empidonax traillii | reverse complement strand
GTAGGGGTGATGACTATAGTAATCCTTTTCTGAACCGTACTGGACCTATTTGGCTATGTTCCTATGTTTTGATGGTTCAGTGTTGTAGGTTTTGTGCACATAAGCTTTGTCTACACTCATCCTGAGCATTTTGATAGTTATTTAGCCCTTGGTCTTTCACACCATGCCAGCTGCAACAGTCAGCTTCTTCCAGATAATGTTAAAATTATGCTTCTAAATAACTAGCAGCTGCTATACTCAGAAATAGGCTAGGAAATGTTAGGTTCCTTTAAGATCCTAAAATGTCAGCAGTGATATCACAATGTTTGAGGTAGGGGAAGTGTCTAGGGTGGTAGAAAAACGGACAGAAGACAGACTTTCAAGAGAAGGACTTAACATTGTAATCTGCCTTCCTCACAAGTACAGTAAAAGATCTGTCCAATGCCTGAGAACATCTTATATAAGATTTAAAATGCCCTAGGTGTCTGTTTTGAAGCCCTTGCTGCTTTTGCCAGTTGTAATATTTGGTTTCTTTCATATCTATATTCAGCTTCAGCTTAAAACCATGTTTAGGTTTTTTAGTCCATATTTCTCATTTTGACAGTCTATGGCCCAGAGGCTCAGCTATCCCAAACAACACAGTGTTTAGTCAATTCCAAGCTGATTCATGATAAAGCCCTTGTTACAATTTTTAGCTCTTCTTAAAGGCTTCCTGTGTTTGATCTGCTGTGATGACCCACAGTTGATGTCGCTGAGGACTGGAACTGGGGAGCTGAACTCCCCGCACGCTCGGGATGACAGTGGAAAGGTGTAACATTTTGGATAAATGTATACCACATCCCTCTGTCATGGCTGGTGTGCAGCTGTGATAAAAACCTCCAGCTGCAGCCAGCTAGCAGATGTTTTAGCTCAGGTAGCCGAGTCCCGCACGGTCGGCGGCGGAGGCGTGGGGGGCCCAGCGCTGTGTGTAGCAGAGCACAAGCACTCTGGTGTCAAAGGACCTCCCGTGGTGCAGGAAAGCAGAGGGAATGTTTAAGTAATCTTCATCCAAGCTGGATGAGTGCTGTCAAGTACTTTTCTGAATTCTTTCACCAATTTGTCTTGATTGCATTGACACTCTCTTGGCATCCATATCCTGTGATTATTCCAGTGAGCACATTTATGATGAGGAAGGTTTGTAGAAAGAGTAGGTTTCAGGTAAAGCTCACTGACAACAAATTTTGAATTCACATTTGGCAATATCTGCACTCGAAATTTGCTATGAGGAATTAAAGATTCATTTGGGCAAGTGAGGGAACAAACATGGCAGGTGACCCAGGAGTCACATCCAAACTGCTCAAGCTTTTACAACATACACCTTGCTGGGAGGCTCTTGCATTTTAACAGTGCATTTGAAACTTCTGACGGAGACCATAGGCAAATAAATTTAATTTTAGCTAGCCTGATCCAGTTCCAGTTTATGAGCAGAAGTATTTGAGGACATATTTGTTTCTTTTTTTTTACTTTAAAAAGGGATGAACATGGAACTTTAAAAAAAACCCTGAAGTATCATGGAATCATTTGCAGCTGTAAGTCTGTTCAGCATTGTTCATCTCAGGGCTCAGTGCTTTCAAATTATTTAATTATTTATTTTTGTCAAGCCATTGCAGCCTTCTTCCTTGTCTTCTTACAAATGTGGTTTAGGCATGACCTGTGATCCTGCAAACACAGGCAGGGGCATCATTCACTGCACAAGTTCTTTTCAGTAGAATCCACAAGGGCTCATTTCCTGGCTCTTCCCTTCAGTGATGAATCATAGAATAGATTGGGTTGGAAAAGACCTCCAAGATCATCAAGTCCAACCCCTGATCCAACTCCAATTACTATATCATGGCACTAAGGGCCACATCCAATCTCTGCTTAAAAACCTCCAGGGATGGTAAATCCACCACCTCTCTGGGTAGGCTGTTCCAATGCTTGATTACCCTCTCTGTAAAGAATTTCTTCCTAACATCTAACCTAAACCTCCCCTGGCAGAGCTTGAGCCCATGTCCTCTTGTCCTATTGTTGCTTGCCTGGGAGAAGAGCCCAACCCCCACCTGGCTATAAACTCCCTTCAGGTAGTTGAAGAGAGTGATGAGGTCACCTCTAAGCCTTCTCTTCTCCAGACTAAACAACCCCAGCTCCCTCAGCCTCTCCTCATAGGACTTGTGCTCAAGTCCCTTCACCAGCCTCGTTGCTCTTCTCTGGACCCGCTCCAGCACCTCAATATCCTTCCTGAACTGAGGGGCCCAGAGCT
>NW_020955239.1:1732876-1734692 GCF_003031625.1 Empidonax traillii | reverse complement strand
CTCCCTTCCCATGAGGCCCCAGGAAAAGGGAGGAGCCAATTACCACAGAGTATAAAGGCTCTCTGAGGAGCAGCACCTAGTTTTTCAAGCTCAACAGGGATAAAGGACTTGCTGCAGGAAGGATTGCTAATAAGAAGAAAGACCCATGCTCTCTTTCTACAGCTAGAACCAGGAAAACAGCAGAGACCAGGTAAGAAACTAAGCTCTTGGGTTTTTGGACAGAGAGTTAAATAGGTAAACAACCTAAAAAGGCAGGGAAAAAAGTAACTGAGCAAAGAAGGAGAAAGGGTGGTGGAACAATGTGGGCACTCCATATGCAGTAAGAGCTCCCTGCCCTGGCATGTCTTCTCCAGGAAAAATCCTTTTCTGTGTACAGTTTGGGGTCATAAATGTCAAATTTCATTCTGAGGCACCTTCAAATGAGCTAGAAAACTTTCCCCCAGAAAGAAAACCCCTCACCTGCAGGGTCCCAAGTGCATGAAGTGGGCACACTGGGCACTGCGTGGGCTGCAAGAACTTTCTCTCCTGGCAAGGGCAAAGTGAAGTTAGACAGGGCCAGAGGCGAGTGGAGTGGAGTTAGAGAAGGTGGAAGGCAAGTGGAGACGAGTTAGAGAGCGCGAGAGGCGAGTGAAGGGGAGTTACAGAGGGCCAGAGGCGAGTGGAAGGCACAGACACTTTCAGGCAAATCTCAGCACCAGCTCTTTCACAGTGGGGCATTTCTTGTCCAGGGTAGATTTCAGTGATCTGTTTTGTTTCTTTTTAAACATGTGCTATGTCCCAAGGAAGATTTAATCCACTGTAAATTTCTTTATTTTCAAGTGTGGTAGATGAGCTACTGGTTAAAATGCATGTGAGGATGAGGTGCTTTTGCCTGTTTATCACAAACTTACTGAGTTCTGTGTGTCTCTCCTCTGTAATATGGAACCATTTTAAATTTACTTATTACACAGACTTAAAATACTTTAAGGTAAAAGGGAAGAAAGGGTCCCCAAACCCATAGAAGTACTTTTTTTCATGCTAGCACTTTCCCTGTAAAGTACCAGGATAGAAGTGCACCCCTCCATGAGAGTCATAACTTTCTTATTTCTAATTTCATTATCGCTGATTCTAATTTAACCAGACTCTGTAAACAAGATGAGAATGAGTGTAGTCAGTGGAATGTATCCTTTCCAAGGAACCCCATGATGCCATAACCCTGCCCTGAGCGGCACTGGAGATGGGCTGGGTTGTGAGGGGAGGTCACATCACTGACACGACCTGGGCTGCAAGTAATGATACTCTTCAGCCTTGGACAGTTCCGTCATAATTTATTGTGAATGAAACAACACAAACCCCTGTGTCTCAACCATATTTCTGAGGAATAATATTATTTTGTCTCCCTCCTTCAGCTGAGCTCTGTGTTATTCAGGCTCCTTCCTAAATTCCTGCTGGGTGCTGATATACCATAATAAGAGCTTGACCACTTCCAGCCTAGAGCTGGCTGAAATTCTGGGGTAAATGGGGCACCTCTTGGAAATCCTCACACATTTTTTTAACATAGTATTTTGGCATCTTCTGGGGTGCTAAGTGCCATATGAATCCTGTGCTTTATTGTCGAGTAAATTTTGTCACTTTGTAAGTTAATTTGTAATTACAAGATTACTTTATGTGGCATCAATAAAAAGTAATGTGAGATTTTTCAACAAACTATAATTTTAAGTATACAGGGTTTTTTTTGAGACCAAGGGATTTATTAAATTAATTCTTTATTAGGCCTACTTTAGAGTAGGAACCACTTTTACTAGTGCTTCAGTATAAAATTACTACATAATTAGTA
>NW_020955239.1:1701981-1732863 GCF_003031625.1 Empidonax traillii | reverse complement strand
CCCCTGTGTCTCAACCATATTTCTGAGGAATAATATTATTTTGTCTCCCTCCTTCAGCTGAGCTCTGTGTTATTCAGGCTCCTTCCTAAATTCCTGCTGGGTGCTGATATACCATAATAAGAGCTTGACCACTTCCAGCCTAGAGCTGGCTGAAATTCTGGGGTAAATGGGGCACCTCTTGGAAATCCTCACACATTTTTTTAACATAGTATTTTGGCATCTTCTGGGGTGCTAAGTGCCATATGAATCCTGTGCTTTATTGTCGAGTAAATTTTGTCACTTTGTAAGTTAATTTGTAATTACAAGATTACTTTATGTGGCATCAATAAAAAGTAATGTGAGATTTTTCAACAAACTATAATTTTAAGTATACAGGGTTTTTTTTGAGACCAAGGGATTTATTAAATTAATTCTTTATTAGGCCTACTTTAGAGTAGGAACCACTTTTACTAGTGCTTCAGTATAAAATTACTACATAATTAGTAATACTATTGTCATACTTATAAGTAATGGCTTTACTTTGAACAAATTAAAAAGGATTAGATTTTTTTAAGAGGGCTTTCGGTCTCAGGGCTAATAATAACAAAGAATAACTTACTTCAATACACCTTTCCTATGTCGGATCATCCTTTGGAAGCCTGGTTATATATAGAGGTCACCTCACCTGCTATCCTTCCCTTAATAGCAGCCATTCCGGGATGGAACAGGCTGTGTATTTTTGCATTCACGCAGCAACTAATGAAGTTTGTGGGGGGCAAGTGCTTTCAGCTTCAAGCTTCTGCCAGATGTTACCACCCCACAGCAGGGGCAGCTGAATGGTTCATGAAGCAGCCCCTTCCCCTGCACAGTTTTACAGCCAGCCTGGTAAACTTGACATCAATTTGATTCATGCTAATCGAGTGAGCTGTAAAGTGCAGCAGCTGACCCAGGAGCTGTTTGGTTGTCCCTTATGTGGAATCTGCAATCTCTGGCAGAGAGTTTGATGGAGAGCTGCAGGCCATAATGCCCTCAGCCATCCCAACTTAATTTGCTGATGTGGGTGTGGCAGCATTTTTACAGAGCAGGCATTTAGTGCAGGAAAAGGAGAACAGCTTAACCACTTCATCTGCTGAGGGAATGAGAAGAGGCAGAGCACAAGGATGCGTGGTAGAATTTGTTTGAGATGCTGATGCTAACACCCACACTTAAATATATGGAGGGATGAAAGGAGAGAGGTATATAATCACCTGAGAAGTTAAGGCTTCTGATTTTATGTTAGCCAAAACACAAGCTCTAGCAATGTGCACTAGAAGACTTTTTGACTTTGTTTTTTTTGCACAGCAGCCCCCTGTGGTACTCCAGGGGTAGATATTTGGTAGCTTCACATCCAGAAATGCCTGTGTACTGCTCAGAGCTGTTGCCATTAAGTATTGATGCATTTAGGCTAGGGAGGATTTCTAGGAGAGTGATGTGGTACTGTATCTGTACCTAGTTTCTCCTCAAAGGGACTGAAAATTTTTACAGGTTCTTCCAGGTCTGAACCCTGCGTCAGAAGTCATACAAGGCTTGCCAAGGTCAGGTCATTTACTGCTTTGGTTTTGGAAGTTAAAGCTGCTTGCCTGTGGAAGCCATTTATCTTAATATAATATGCAGAATTTGAACAGGGAGAGAGCATTCTCTGAGCAGAATGATCCCTGGAAACCCCTCATCCCAGAAAACATGTAGGCATCATGAGGGAGGTTTGGAGCCTGTGATTGAGTGTCTAGGGCGAGTAGGGAAGATCACCTGTAGGAGCAGCTGCCTACACCTTCACTTTTATGCTCATTGTAAATAAATTGCATTTATCATTACCTGCACCCTTTGTCTCCAGGCTTCTGAGGTGTTGAAAGCTCCAGTTAAATGGCTTGCCCAAAGAAAACACTGTCACATTTGCATAATATTTTCATAGGCACCTAGCTCAACCTGAGCCTGAAGGGAGACAGGGATGTTCCCTGCATATTTTATATTCCTGTCCTCAATTCCCACCAAAGCTAACTCTAAATTGTGGCACGGATATGTGTATAATAGAGACAGAGAGAGACGGCTAAGAGGTCTGAATTTGTCTGGGGTATTTTCAGACAGTCTTAGTTTAAGAAGCAACTTACACCCTATGGAAAACTCTGAAATAGTGCTATTTAGAAACAAATCAGCTTCCATTTCACCTCTTTCTCAGTATTCCTCTTGCCTCATTCTTCATTACTAGGGACATCTGCATGAAAACAGAATCTTTTTTTTTATATATCTTGGGAGTTCATCTGCCTCTGCTGATTATCCCCTCCCTCCCCTCTCCTTCTGAAGTCATTATCTTCTGATTGCATTACATTTGCAGCCATCCCACCGCGGGCTCTCTTCTCATCAAGATTCTCAAGCTAAGTAAGGGAAAGGGTAGGTCAGCTTGAGGAGAGAAAACCACAGGGAGACCCTGGTCCTGGCAGAAGGGGCATTGGGGTCCAGTCTACGTCACTGCCTCTCTCAGCCACCATCATGCTCAGCCATGGGGATTTTCTGTAAAGGCACAATGAACCCAGTCGAGTTTCTCCCACAGATGGTGACAGAACAAGAGCTCGAGGAAGTATTTTTGACAAGATGTGTGTTTGCTGCAAAATGCAATGTTATTTGTGTCACCTACCCTGCAGATGTTTGCAAGCTTGAATTGAATTAAGGAAACTTTCATTACAGGAGTGGGGAGAGTAACTGGAGATGCAAAATCCTGCTCAATTTCCTTGAAAGTACAACTGGAAGCCTTAATTACAATAGAGTTACACTCAGTATTGCTCTGGGCAAGTAATATTTGTCTAACTGAAGTGGAACTTAAGAGAAATTGAGGAAGATCCTTCTCACAACAAATCCAAACAAAGTTTGTATCTTTACTTTGAAGGTGGATTTTTTTATGGGTCTATTCTGTCCAGTTACAGCAGTGGAATTTTGCCCACTGGTCATCCTGTATGCTAAAAAATAATACTTTATATCTCTTGAAACATCTTAACAGACTTAACAAATAGTAGAACTATTCTGATGCGTATCATCGAACAGCCCAGGGCACAAGCTTAGCTAAGGACACAAAATGAGCCAATGCATAAATTGAACTCAACTCCCATATATTCTGTCTTCTTTTCAAGGTCTGCTCACTCAGGTCTGCTTCTTAAGATACACCTGTCAGACAATCTTCACCCACAATTATCCTGTCTTTTGACTGAACACATTTAGCATTTAAAACCAAATTCCTATGTCTGCAGTGTTTTTCATATTCATATTTCCCTAGCTGTATTTCCTTCAGCCAGAAAAGGAGGCTCCAAAATACACTGACAAAATTGTATCTTAGAGAAAAATCTTCGCAGTTCTTAATGGGGCTCTGAATAGTGCACTTGGGAGACAGCTTTCCTAAAAAAACTTTTTCTAATGAATGAATCAGAAGAACATTGGCTTTCTCCCTTACCTGCTCCTAACTACGTGCAGGTGTCACAAAGACATTGTTTTTGTTTCCATTGTTCTACCCTAGCTCCTTCTTTGAAAATGTTAAAAGCAACGGAAATAGACCTTCCTTACTTCTTGTACCAAAACCCACACGTATCCAAGACAGGAACAGGGTCGTAATGGTAATACAAAGCAACTGGAAGAACAATTTGTAAACAATTTTGTAAAGGGTGAGAATGACAACCCCATTCTTCCCAGACAGATGCCTAAGCTGTTCTGGTTTTCCCCAGGAGGCATTGCAAAGGTAATTCTAACTAACAACTCCAATACATGTGCACACTTTGTATCTCTAGATAGGGGATGCCAGCACATATCGAATTTACTCCTAGAATTAAGTGACCATGCAGCAGCATGTTATTGCATTTAACGCTACTTCTGTACTGCAAAGAGTATCAGCAATAGAAATCAGTTTAAATGTAGGATGATCTGATTTCCCAGTATCCCATTACAGCTGTTAGCTCTGCAGTGTTACTGCAAAGGGCTTGGCGTCCCTAAGTTGATGGGTACATGTGTATCAGGATGTATTTGCAAAAGGATAGACAGCACAGTGGTAGCTCGATCCTTCAGACCAAGTGTTTGTTCCTTAAGGTCAAGGACAAGATCATGATCTCATTTCTATTTTAATTCTTCCAGGTGAATTGATTCCAAGCAAGTTAAGGATTTGTTTTGGGTTTTGTTCCCTATGGGGATTTTCTTGGGATGGGAGTAGACAGGATGACTTCAGGTATGCAAAAGATACTACTTAACTTGAAACCAAGTATTTATGCAGAATGAACTCCCTGTTGGTACTTCCTAGGGTTGATCCATACTTAAAGACGATAAGGGAGTTGGTTAGGTTACTCCCAGTTGTGTGTCCTTTGGGGAGATGAGGCAGAAAATAAGTCTGAGGCCAGAAACAGCACAGCATCTGGTTATCCCAGCAAGTATCTGGCTTTATATGTCTTAAAAAAAAAAAAAAAAAAAAAAAAAAAAAAAAAAAAAAAAAAAAAAAAAAAAAAAAAAAGAAAGAAAGAAAAAGAAAATAAAAGAAAGAAAAACAAACAGCAGAGAAATTCACATTGCTGAAGTTAGTTGCTGGATTAAATTCCCTTTCTTTTTGTCAATTGTCAATAGCAATGTAATTTGTGTTATAAATTACAGCAGCGTAACTCTCAGACACATTTTTATCAATGTGTTTCAAATTATTTAATAACAATATTTTTCAAAAAATAAGCACTGCCACTTGTTTTCACCACACGCCTTTTAAAATCAGCGTGTTCTGAGGGTTTCCATCAGTGTAATAGCCAACTCTGCAAAAATTCCTATGAAATAAACTATCACCAGGAGTCTTAAAATCCATCACCATAAACAAAGCCTTTTTCCCCCTCCCCAATCAATGGCCTGCTGTGTTGCTGCTAATGGGACTGTGCACACAAGTTGTACAGAAAGGGATTTGTTTGCAGGTTCCTCAGACTTTTTTGTTTGCTTCTCTTGGTGGAGAGGGGGCAGGAGAAGCATATATTGGAAGTATTCAGGAACTGTTTGTCTGAACTCAACATTTACAGCAGAGATAGAATCCTTCAATCTGCAGAAAGGGACGCGTTCAATTTGTACATTGGAAGAAAACTTTAATAGCAGAAATGGGAGAAAGGCAGAAAATAGGAAGGAAACCTCAGAGAACACGACTGCTGCTTTTATTCGTGACATCTTTGTAGGCAGAAGAATGTCCGCATATTCTGCTACTGGTTTACAAATGTACCCTAATTGTTTCCAATCTTATACTTCCCTGTTTCAGTCCTGGCTTTGTCCTACAGTTCTGCCATTGTATGTTCATTCCCTGCTTTTGCAGGGATGTTGTATGATTCCCTGCTTTTGCAGCCCTAGGCATCTCACACCCCATCTGCCGGTGCAGCACAATCATTTTATTCTTCTTCCTTTTTACAAAGTGTAATTTTCTTTTTTAAAAAATGAATAATCATGGATATTTCTTTTTCTTTTCAGGTAAGTGGCCATTCCTGTTTCTGTGAGACTGGTGAACAATCAGCAAACTCAAGCTCTCAAAGGTAGTCTTTGTGGTATGGTTTCTTTCTAAGGACCTTGAAGTATTTTCCTCATCTGAGTTTGTACAGCACCTCGGCAGGAGGTTTGAGATAGGCGAACTGGGATTTAACCTTAACCAAACAATAATTTCTTTCCTGTGATTTTTACGGTTTAGTCTAGCCTTACTGAGGTGCCCAGAAATAAGGAGCTAAAGTTACAGTGTGGGGAGAGATTGTTCATGGATCTTCAACCGCTAGGAACAAAAACATGAAAGGC
This sequence comes from Empidonax traillii, assembly GCF_003031625.1. Lineage (NCBI taxonomy): Eukaryota > Metazoa > Chordata > Aves > Passeriformes > Tyrannidae > Empidonax > Empidonax traillii. The sequence continues at coordinate 1,727,076 of NW_020955239.1, read as the reverse complement.
TGTTAGCACAGTGGGAGGCAGGCTGTGCAAAGCTCTTCCACACCCAGGGACAGCTGATACAGGCGCGCTGTCTGTTGCATATTCTGGTTTTCTTTCGCATTATTCACAATGGGTGCGTGTTATAGGAATGCTATGGGGGCATATGTATGCATCAGAGCTGAAGTGTTCAAAGTGGTTTGTATGATCTCCTAAATCTGGCAGGGCTGATTGCTACCAGCAAATGTCTGACTCTATCTTCTGCTTTCACTCCTCTTGGGAAGGAGGCATTGTTCAATACTGCCAACCAGGATCATGGTAAAATAGCTTTTTTAGGTCCTCAGAACCATACAAGTGACTTCAACAGTTGCGAAGTTTTTAAGTCATATACTTTTACTTGTTTTGGGATTCTTTGGTGTGTTGTGAATCTGGAATATTTTTTTTCCCCTCCCTCTTTCCTTCCTTCCCTCTCCCCTTCTATACATGAAGCTTTTTAAAATTATTAAAAAAGAAAATAAAGATGCTATATTTATTTTCAGGAATGTAGATATTGATCTTTAGGAAAGAAATCCTAATGACATAAGCCGTATAAATCATTGGGGAGAATATTGTCACACCATGAGATTAATTTTACTTCAAATGCAGGGTTTTAAGGGTAATTTCATGGGAAGGAAAAAGTGACATAAATTGCTTAGATACAGAGAAACCTAATTCTCTGATATGTAAGACAATTTTATAGGTCTCTGATTTGTTGCTTGATAGTCTTTGGTGCTGAATGGGCAGTTATTTTCTGGTGTGACTAAACTATTGTCTCAAATGAGTTAGTTGGGCACAGCTCTGAGTATAACCAAGAAATGAAACCCTGGAACACATTAAATACCAATATTAATTAATGAGTCTTGGACGCACACAGGAAATTGCCTTAAACCTCCAACCTTCTGAATATATCTTCAAGTGGGATTACTGACATAAAGGATTTGATCTAATTATCGGTGCTAATTTCCTTTATAATGGTGGTAGCAATGCTGTTGTTAAAAAAGGCACAGTCAAGATTAGTCACCTACAGTATTAGTGTTAATCCCTTATCTGTATTACTAATATTTTAAAACTAAATCTTTTAGAAATTATAACCACTGGTCCTCCTTCACAGTTTATTCAGTGTACTCAATTAGATGGCTCAATTTTCTCGTCCTGGCACACTGGGGTTTGGGTTTTATTTCTTGAAGATTTCTTCTCCTGAAATTGGAATTATTGGTTATACTTTCCCAGCCTTTTTAGGATGTGAAATGCTAGCTGTAGATTATAAGAGTAGGAGGCAGATAGATAGATTGAAATGATTTAGCAAGATTGTGTTTTTCCCTCTGGCGTAGCCACTAGAAGTAAGCAAACTCTATGAAATAAACAAAACATAGGAAAATAGTGATGAGAGGGCAGGAGAGTAAAGGAGAGAGGCATCTGGAAGATACAGCACCTTCATCTCACTGGTATTAATCTTATTTTTGGATATTCTTAAAGTAAGCAGTTGTGAGGAAGCCTTCATCTCACAAGCGGAAGCTTCAAGCCTGGCCCTTTTTTGTTGGGACAGTGCAAGAGGTCTCATGGAGGTAATGGGAGGTATGGGCCCTCCCCTTGCACTGCCTGGTGGTGGTAAGGAGATACTTGCTCCATTAGCTTCCTGGGGAGCAGGGACTCCTAGCCCATCACTTATCATGCCTTAACAGGCTAAATTATCTAAGAAATAAAGCCCATGATGGCTTGTTTGCTCTGTGAACCTCAGTATCTACCAAAAGAGTATATAGTCTAGAGAAGGTTCCTGAAAGATCCACCCAACTCAGTTCCCTCCCAACCTTCAGCCTTAGAACAGAGAAAACTCAGCTGACAACCTGCTGCCTCCAATGCTGACACAGAGAAATGTTACCTATCTATGCAGTCCGTTATCTGGTACTTGGATCTCAGTGAATAAAGTTGCTGCTGAAGAAATCCCATAGCCACCAATGTCATATCAGACAGCACAACATGCTATCAGCTCTTAAATATCCAACTCATCAACGCAAATTGGTTCCTGTGAACAGTAATCCCATGCAGAGATCGGTTTTCCCTTGATGCTCCCTTTCCCCCCACAACCCCCCTTTCCTGGTTTTCTTCCTTATGTACTTTTTGATGATCAAGTGATCTCTTCTTACATAGATCTTGAAGTATTTTAATTGGCACGCAGGCCTCATCTGGAAAGAAATGTCTTTTATTGGTGCTTTGATTTGTGTCTAATGCTGTTTTATTGACAATGGTTTCTGGGTAATGATCCAAACCTCTGCAGTGCTTTTACATAAACACGTGATGCTTTGATAGGGAATGAGTTTCGGAGACAGCTCTGTAGCTGGCAGGCTTTGATTCAGCAGTTGTGCCAACAGGTACAGGACCCATCCCCTGCTCCTGAGCAGAAAGCAGTTAAAAAAGTACCACTTTTTAAAGTGCTGTCTCATTGTTGTGCGTCAAAACAACTGAGCAATAAAGAGCAACGCACAAGATAAATGTGAGAAAATCTGGCAAATTCTTGTGTGACAGTGACACCCGCTCACAGTTCTGCAAATTAACAGAGATGATAATAAGAATTAAAAAGAGCAAGGATGGTGAATCACAAAATGCACTTTAAATATATATATTTTTTTAATCACTAATTGTCTATATCTTTCTAATGCTCTTGAGCAGATTTCATAAGAGTAATAAACCTTTGCTAATATGGCATCACTCCCCTGTAAGCATCAATCTTTGCTGAGCAGCACAGCAATATTATTATAGTAGAGATTTTTATGTAGAATGTATTAATGAGCCTTCTACATACAAAAAGAGGTTAGGGAAGAACACTGGAATTTTCTTTCAATGACGCAGCTGCTATGTGCAGCTATGTTTGGAAGGAAATGTGGGCTGTAGGAAACGATGGAGGACATGCAATGTGCAGTTATCCTCTGTGACTTGAAGAAAGAATGAATGCAATGAGAGCAATCATAAATGTTTATGTCTGCATGCCTATGCAGAGGTACATTAACACTTGCAATTTCATATAGGTGTACATAAGCATGTATCTCTGCCACTCTATGGCTCTAGAGACCTCAGACAAATGAGGAAAAAAGGCCTGTGTAGCTTAGTCTCTCTGTTTTATAGACCCAGAAAGCTGAGCATAACTAGTGCTCAAGTCGTTTGTCAAAGATCACCCCAGCAGGTGAATAGTACTCTGGCTTTTTGGATCTTTGCCCATCACAATATCCAATGAGAAATACTGGTAGGTGATCTAGAATCTGTGCATACCAGCAAGTAAGTACTCCTAGCTATCATGAGGGAAGTGTGAAGGATTTGTCTGTGATTCTTACACATACCTCTTTCCCTCCCCATTCCCTGGTCCCCAAAGGCCTCAGAAAGAAATAAGTTTCATATCTTTCTCTAAAAAAAAAAATCACTGTGTGTAAAGAACCCTCTAGTGATCTACCTATGTTTTGAAAACTTCACAGGGAAAAAGGATTAGAGAGCTACTACTTTTTATTTATTTAGTCTTTTAAATAAAAGCACAGTTCTTTGGGATATGTCTAGCACCTTCTTTAAAAATCTGACCCTCTTCTGATGTTTCTAAATCATCATTGACTTCTCAAGTTTTCACCTCTTCAAAATCAGTTCCATACTGCTAGAACTTGCCAGGTTCTTTCAAAGAAACTACATTTGAAGTCTCTAAGACAAGCTGCTTTTTGATAGGGTGTTGCTAAGAATCACTGCTCAATTGTTATACATCACCTAGATTTTTCCAAGTCCCATATTTCAAAAATGGCTTGTCTAAATCTCCCTACAAAATGTTCTCCATGGATCAGGCGAGCAGTTCTTTCTACCTGCAAGCACTGTAAGCTTCTGAACTGGAAACGACCTTGTCTGAGAAGAGAAAAGGTATAAAGGAGCATCCAGACTCTTTTAGTACAAACCTGGCTGACACTACCATTTTTCCAAGAGAATGGTAGGTCCCATTCTTCACTGTCAAAATAGTACCAGTCATACTTTTGTTCTTGGAGGGGCTGTAAATCTCTTGCTTGTGGAAGGCTTTCCCAGAAGATTAGAGCTGCCATGAGATTTATCCAAGAAGCAAATGGGCAGAAAAACACTGCACACCAGCTGCAGCATTCTCAGAGCTAAGCAGCTGGACTTTAACTCTGGTCCCCTGCAGAAATTTGTTTCATACACTCTCTATTATTTGTGGACAGAGGCACCGTCAGAAGAGTGGGTTGTCTGTCTGTCTACCTGCCTGGGTTGCTCTTTTCTTTCACTTGAAAGCCTCCAACTTCTGACCAAGCTCACTTGCTGGTCCCTCACCAAACCTCGGGATAGCAGGTGCTTAGCTGAGAATCAAGGGCAGCCTGGGATCCTGCTGCGGATGGTCTGTAAATCAGTTTGTGCTGTGCAGCAAGGCTCTAGCTTAATGATGAGTCAGAAGAAAAATGTTATTAATATTTAATGTGCAAGCTGAATGTCTAGCGTGCTGTTATTAGTTACACATCATGAGGGGTGCAGTATTGGCTACCAGTCAATGCAGGTCGCTTCCTCCAATGTTCTCATTCTGCAGACTTAATTCGTACTGTATTTTTCCATTCACTGAGACAAATATCTGCTCCATTTAAAGGAGCTTTGTCAAAATCTTCTGGCTAAATCTTTAAATTGGTGTGCCTAGCTTTCAAGACCCCTTTCTGTGAGATGCTTGATTACTTTTGAGAGCAATTCTTCAATCGGTAGGGCACTGCCTTCTATTAAAGGGGTTCTGTGCTGCAACTCGGCCCTGAGCCTTCATAGGAGAAAGCACTTCAGGGTTGAGCCATAGGGAGTAAGGAGAAGATCTGTGTTCTTTGCTTGCCTGAATCTGTTCTTAATGAACTACTACTGCTTTGATGTGCTTAAGCACAATTACTAAACCAGAAAAAGAGTGCTGCTGGTGGATAATCCAGATTCCCACCTGCAGGAGGAAACAACTCAGCAGCAGATGCTATGCCACTGTTGGGCCATGCTGGAAACAAGCTGCATCTGCAGCCCCATCCTGCTGTGCTGGAGACATGGAGACCCAGGGGGAATAGTTTCCCATTTGTGACCTCTTCCTCAAGCCCCTTCATCCACCAGCTTCCTGAGATAATTTATGCATGGTGGTGTTGCCAGGATTTCCAAATGCCACTCACTGGGGGAGGAAGGATGGCTGTCCCTAACTTCTATAGACTTGCCCTGTAGCAACCCACCACGCAGCTCTGTTCTTCAGTAGGATGAGGTTTTATCCATGAGTATAAGCAGCATCCTCAAGAGTGAGAAGAGTGGTCTGGGCTAATACTTCTTCTGCAATCTTTGCAAAGAAAGATGCTTTTTCAGAAAAGCATCTGGACAATTTCTGCAGTCTGTTCCCCTCAGATTCCCCCAGCACACACAGTCATTGGGCTGGGGACATTAGGAGATGCATTTCTTCCTATTTGCTTTCATATCTCTTTATGTCCTTGTTGTCTATGCATTTGTCCTGTTATTCAACCTGATGATACAATCTGCCCCTGCAGCCTCCAGTGGCAGCAGATTCACTACATGCTCAATGAAAAAAAAAAAGAGAAAAAGAAAAAAGAAATGGAAAGGAAAGGAAGCCATTGCATTCCCAGAAAAGGACACATGGTTTATATGTAAATTACTTTCTCTCTCTTCTTGTTTATTTAATACTGCTTGAGAGCATTTCCAGCCTCAGAGATGGATTGGCTTCCAGTGAAGGGAATGATATCTGGAGTTTCAGAGGCCCTTTCCTTTTCTGCTGTTTTTATGCAAGGGCCTCTCCCTTGCTTTCAGCTGTGTTACCCCTGATTTCCAGCAGCACAGCTTAGATGAGATTCAGAGCTCATGAGCTTCTGCATCATTCATTCCTCTTGCATTAAATTGACCAACTCTTGAAGTCCTACTTGCTTGGAACCAACACCAATAAGAAGATGAAATGAAGCAAAACAATTGTATTTATAAAGCATGTCTCTTCTTATGGCATTTAGGGGGAAGCATGTACAGTTCTCTTTTACTCTATTCTATTTACAAATATACCCAGCTCCTGCTCATCTTGGAAAAAATGATGACAAGAAAAGCAAAAAAGCCATATACAGGTAATAACACTTTTGGAGTGGCTGTTATAAAAAAAACAGCGTATGACTCCCAGCAGAAACAGTTGCTTTTTTTTGTCTGAGTATTAACCCATTTCCCTCCAAACACCTATATTTTCTCATCCTCAGCTGCCCCCAATTTTATGGTAGAATATGTCTTCAAGGTACTTCATTGGGGCAATCTCTTATTCATCAAATTGGGGTCAAACTTGCTGTAGGACTCCTCATTCAGCCATGGTGCTCATCTGCACTTCATGCAGGAAAATAAAAGTTATCTTTGAAGTGAAGACTATGAGAGAGTTATGTGACCTGAATAGTCTTACTTCAAGACTATTCAGTCTCCACTTAACTGTCCTATTGTGACCACATATAATATTAACAGATTAAAATATGAGTTCCATAATGTCATAATTTTGTATTTCTGAATTTTAGCAAGTGTTCTGGAATATACCAAAGGTTTTAAATGTCCATAGGTGGCCATTTTTCTCATAAAAAATAAACAAAAGTAATTTTGGTGCAGTAGACCAAAACCAACACAAGAAAAAAATCATTGTGTGAGATAGCAAGGAGGACATAGATAGGCACAGAGCGTGTTTTGAATTAATTTATTAATATTATCATTAATATTCTTACAAATCATGTAGTTTCATAAAACTCCAGTGACATAATCCTTCAGACTGCGACCTAATGCCCACTGGTGTCACTGGTAACTGTCAGTAGATTAAGTATGTAAAAAAATGTTCAAAAATGCTGTAACTCTTCTCTCAATTGAATAAAAGTGAAATGATCTTTTGCATTGGAATTAAGGTCATAGTAGTTAAAGATCCTGGAGCATTTTTTCCCACTTCAGAGCATGTGTCCTGAGAGAGAGACAAAATTCCACTCAGGAATAATTGCATTTATTCTTCCTTCTATACCCCCTATGGAGGTCCCTGTCCTTTGTACCCCAGCAAAGTAACCACACTTCAATAGATGAAGTGTGTGAAAATTGCAAAACATTTAATGATTTCTTGGTAAGAAGTAAACATTCTCGCTCTAATATTGGTGCTAATAAGTTATGTGCGTATTTTTTAAAATTGCAATCAGAGTATAAAGATTTTGCTGCGAATTGTAAAATTAGCTAAAGCTGCCTGGCATGTCGCTGCTGCACTTTTTCTCTTCCACATGACATATTCTTAACTAAGTCAATCATTTACATGGGCTTTAAATTTAATTTAAATGTAATGAATTTAAATTGGGCTTTGCTCTATTTCAAGGTTGTTGGGTTACTTTTCTGTAAGTTAACATTCAGCACAAGGGATTCAACTTCTGGATTTTGGTTTCAATTGCTTTCTCTCACTCGCCTCATTTCCCCCCCCCCCTCTTTAGCGTCTTTCCAAAGCAAATCCAGCCACACTGCATTAAACTGATTTGTGGCCCAGGAAGGGTGCATGGGCAGGAGAAAGGGGGCAATACAGCCACAAGCTGTGTGTGTTAGGAATGTGAGGATTACTGAAACACATTTCAAGAAAATCAAACAGATATATTTTTGGGAGGAATCGAGAGATTATCCCTGCATGTTAGTGACTATCTGAGTAATCATTCTCTGAATACTTCTGGAACAAATCAAATCAAGAATTAACCTTCCAACTGTGATACATTCCTTTACTATGGTATGTGTGTCCCCTGATAATCACCCTGCTACAAAAAGATGAGGCAAAGACTACACCATAAGTGGTACTGGACTTCTAAATTTTCTACAGTTGTCACTGCATGTCTTGTAAAGATCCCTAAGTCCATTTCAACAGGAGTGATGCCTTTTCTCATGCATTGGAGATGGCAGATACCAGTTTGTGATGGACCCATTCTGGAAGAGCTTCTATTAAGCTCTGCTTTGTCTTCCCAGATGTGACAGACAGCCACTGTCTGTTGGTAGGTAATTGTGCATCTTTGTGGATCACTGTTACAGTGCTGCTGGTACATTTAGGGAAGCTTTTCTTTATCATATTTGAATCAAAGGGAGTGTAAGTAGCCCATGATTGAAAGAGAAGGGGCAAGATGAGCAATGTGAGGAGAGAAATTCTGGGCAAAGTCCAGGGATTTGAATTTAAAACAGCTCAAGAGGTTAGAAAGAGATGAATTTTCCATACCCTATGGACTGTGTCTCACAGAGCCTGATACCAGCACTGTCCTTGCATATTTGGAACATGTAAACAATAGGCCTTGGGTATTCTGCTTACATCTGTTAAGTCTTACTGTTTTCTTGGTTGTTTTTTCCTAACTGAACTCATTCCCATACCTATGTCTGCTCCTGACAGTGCCATTTAAGCTTTATCGATACCTACCAGGGATATAAACATTCAGTGAATATTCACAGATTAGGGCCACTGATTGAACTGTGGCTGCTCTGAGTTGCACCTTTGTTGATTAATGTGATACTGAACCAGACAAAAAGATCTTTTGCATTCAGTAGCCTGACTCCAGCAAGAGCCTATTTTTCTAATACCGAAGGAGAGAAAAGAAGCCTAACAGACCAAGGTGTACCAAGGGGTCTACCACCCACGGTCAATGTAAGCTTTAAAGTCCTCCATGCAATCAATGATGGGGAAAGATGTCCCCATTGCACTTCATAGTGCTCTCTCTCTGGGCTCGTGTATCTCTCGTTCCTTTTCTCTCACATCAATTTCATGTTGTTACATTTTCTTTCCCCTAATTGAACCTGGCATTAATTGATACCATTCTGTTTTCTCCTATCTGAATGTCGTCTTCACCGTGAAATAAGGTCAATGGACCTGTAAATACTGCAATATGCTAAGTCTCCTTTCGTCTTCAAATAAGAACTGGGGTGTTACTGCCATGAAACCCAGTATCAGCTCTGTTACAGTGGCCACAGGCTCACCATGGGTTAACAGAATGCTGGTTGCAAAGCACAGAGAAAATATAGCGGTTCAATAGTAATGAAGTAACAATGTACTAACATAGCAAAAAATGGAGTGAAAATTATAGCATAGCTGATTCATCACTGTGTTATTCTGCTTAAACCAGTAGTGATTCAGAGCCAGCAACTTGGGAGAGGTTGTTAGAGTCTTTATGAAGTTTAGAGCCATTTACCGATATACACTTAAATTCATTTTGTTTCATTATGGCCATGATAACCTTATGTGTTTGGAGATAGTGAATTGTTTTTTAGTTTTGTCTTAGGATTGTATTTTTTTTTTGCACCTTGAAGGACAAATCTGTGGCTGAGGTTTCTATGTGCTCCAGCCGTACCAAAACTGCTTTGGAGAAATATTAGTACTATGAGCTGTAGAAGTTTGTAGCATCACAGGGTATGTATGGTAACTTTTAAAAGTATTTTATCACTTCTGTGCACTTGTAAAATGCAGCAAGGCTTTCTACTCTCTGTATTCTTGCCATATAATTAGACATACTTGGAGTTTTCTTGAGCTCGTATTTCTGAGAGTTAGGTAAATAATTTATAGGGTACTCCTCACAAATGGATTCAATGTGAATTCAGAGCTAATCTGCTCCTCTGGAGGTACATAAAATTACCCAGCTTATACAAGAGCAAGCTAATTAGGAAGCAATCATCATCAACAACAGCTGTTCTTAGCTTACTGAAGGGCGGAGGCTTCCCTTGCACTGTCCACTCATCCATTTCCTCTCCCCAGCTTTCCATGAGACAAGCATCTCCAGAGCTACTCCTGTGCAACAACTGCTGTCACTCTCAGTTCAGTGTTCCTGCTATCCAAAGAGGGAGTTCACTTCTGCAGCAAGTTATCAGCATTTTGCTAAGGATGGATGTATATCTGGGGAGTGGTGGAAGAGGAAGGGCAGGAAAAGTGTCCAAAGTGTGTTGTTGCCCCACTGTCCCAAAAATGATGAGTGAAGACTTATGTTTCCTACAGTGTTTTTCACATTTAAATCAACTCCAGTATTTCAGCTGGGATGCAAACTACAGTGTACGTCAGAAAAATGAATTATTTCTACAGCAGTACTGTTAAAAAGTAATGGCTAGGAATGTTGCAGCCAGTCCCTCAGTGATCTCACCTTTGTTGAGCATGAGATAGCGTCCATCAGCTTGTGCCTCAAAAGTGGATAGTAACTCTCCAGCCTGAATCATGTGTGAACTCAGTGGATACCCTTTCTTGTACTCCCACCACATCACATAATGGAAAGCCAAGCTAGGTGTTCTTTGTTGAAACCAGTATTACCTGCTGCTTCAGTGTTCCTGCCTCAGTGCCCACTGAAGTGCTTACTACTAGCAGAGTCTTTGTGTTGTGCAGATGAGATGGAGAAGTAGGAATTAGCTGTGGAAGGTCGGTGAAGAGAGGGAGAGAGAACGGGAGAATGGATAAAGGGGTTTTCAAGATCACTGAACTCCCAACTCCCTCATATTTTCCCAGTAAATGAAAGTGCCTTGCCAAAAAGCAGTGAAACTCTGGATGGTGAGGAGATGACATGTTGGCCACAAGGCTGAAGGCACATGCTGCTGGAGACATTTTTCATCCTCAGGAATGAACAACTGAAAAGTTTTTAGAAGGACAGGGTATCTGCAAGTGCTACAGTGCTTTTCCATTTGATTTCTACTTTGTGTGAAGTTATTATCACAGCACCCCTCAGATACCATAGCTCTGATCCCGGAGAAGGCCATACTCTCCCACAGAAAACTGCCCAGAGAGCTGCCTGTGGGCATCTCCGTATCTTATTGCTCTCCTCTCACTGACACAAAACACAGGAGAGCTGAGGGGAAAGCAGAGCTGGTTATTAGTGGAAAGGCTTTGAGAGACATTGTGAAAGACAGGCTTCTTCTTAGCATATGATGGTTTTTTGTCATTGTTTTTGATCTTTCCCATGGTCTTTGCATGGCTGCCTAGCAGAGGGCTGCTGCTGGAAGTGGACAGGGATGCCTGTGAAGTTAGAAGGCTTCTGAGAGCGTAGAGCAGAAGATCAATCAGCAGTGATGGAGATAAAACAAAGACCAAAGTTCCTGGCTTCCTCCTGCCTTCTACCCGCTCAGGAGGAGGTGGAAGCTCCAGTACAATGGGACAGTCCTAGCTTTAGCTTCCTTCTGTAGCACCTGAAGGAAGTAATCTCTTTAAAGGAGACAGAGAGTTATTATGTTGTATTCAAGCCTGATGTTTATACTGTACACAGTGGCCTGCTGGTACAGAGCCAGCCATATGCCACCACAGGACTGGAGAGGGGATATTCAGTCTCCCACAGACTCATAAGGTGCAAAAGAGGAGACTGGGTTTGGAGAGAGGAAATATGGGTGTCAGAAAAGGAATTCAGGGTTGGCAAAGCCTGTGACAGCTTTATAGATGAAACCGCTGCCAGATGTTAATTGTTTTCTGTGTAGTTTTCAATTGATCTGTAATTTGACTGTAGATTCCAGGCTTTTATAATAAATTGTGTACAAAGCTAGCCACTTAAGGAGATAATAAAGACTCAGAGGCAGACAGAGACATAAATTTGCACTTATCCAAGAGTAAGAGATGAGTTAGGGCCTCTTTGGCAGTGCCTTTTTTTTTTTTTTTTCTCCTTCCCCCTTTTGTTCTGTAGGAGGAGTATGAGGGAACCAGAGTTTCCGTGCTCTGCAGACAGAGGAGAGAAGTTGAAGGTCAAATCGCAGCCGTGCTGCAGATACATTCCTTCTGGTGGGAGATGCCTCAGCATCCGTTTAACCTGGCAGATTAAAGCTCCTGTTTGCTCTGATGGTGCAGGAGCCTTTTCACTGATCCAACTTGCTCCTCTATCTTGGTTCATTTATGCGTACCCACACTCACCGGTGTGTCCATCCATCTGCTTTTTTGCATTATTCCTGCTGTTGCCTTTGCTTGTCATGGTAGAAGCTTGCTGTATGGTAGTAACCTACATGTTGGCTTAAGCAGAATGAAAGAGTTCTCCCCTTGAAAATATTTTTTTTTCCTCAGAAAATCAGTGGCTTCTGTTTATATTCTTGCAGGAAAACTGCATGATGTGAGGATTACAAAGTACTATGAGTAGTGTCAAGGCTGCGCATAGAACCACAAAATAATAAGTTGCATAAAACTTGCTGGAGAGAATATTGAGAAGGAGTCACTCTGGGGGCCACTGTGAGCTAAGATCCACTCCTGAATTCACCACTGGCACAAGAACCTGAGCATCAGGCAGTGGGAACTGTACTGTTCTGATGGCTTCAGCAAAGCTAAACTGATTTGCATCACCTGATTGTATGGTCCTTTTCCATCAGCTTTGTGAAGGCTGACAGTGCAATAATACAATTTGCAAAATGCTGAGAAGAGCCACTGTGCTGTTGGACAGTTCAAAGGACTCGGCTGGAGGACCATTCTGAAATGGTGGAAAGAGCAAACATCCTTTTTCTGATCCTTGCCACACAAGGGCAGACCTGTGCAGTGAGTGGCTGAGAATGGCCAGCTTCTGCCTGTGCTGCCCTGTGATGCTGTGAGTGTATCTTTCTCCACAGTGCTATACCTAACTGTTGCTTCTTTCATATCTAGGTATCTCTATGTGTTCCTTACAGCTGCTTCCAGGTTTGATTGCTGGTAGAGTAGCCGCTGCATTTAGGTTATACTTGGGAGTTGCTGCTTCACACTTGGGAGTGTTCAGGTCAGGTGACCACCTTAAACACTTCCTTCTATAGTTCTGGTTAGAGCTGGCTTTTTTGTAAGCCCCAGTGTATGGCAGTGTGCATTTCAGGGGCTGTATGAGGCTCTGTAACGGTGCACAAAAGCATTTGTGAATTTGTATCTGCCACTGAACACAGGCATTGCCCTTCCCTTCTGTCTGACGAAGCATATGGCTAAATTTGCACAGTTTTGGTGGTATATGAAGGAATTTCTTTTAGTGCTTTTGTGGTTTGGGGTTGTGTTAGTTGAGGTCTCTGGGTGTTTGTCTGTCTTGCTGTCAGCGCTGTTCGGTTCCCCGTCTATGAGCGGGCCCACACGCAGTGCTCAGTTGGGTTTGCCAAAGCACGTAAAAAGCCTATGTGTGCACTGCCTCAAATGTGGGCCCATGTGGTGTCTGCAATAGGCTCTGAGGATTTTATTCTCTTTCACACTCTGCCATCTCAGAGCTCTCCATGTGCGTATATGTGAGCATGGCTTTCCTGCCCCGAGACCGTAGCACCGTATAAGAACAGAGGATGCCAGCCAACTGCTGGCTCACAATGTGGTGTAGACTACCTGTCACACAGGATTAGCTTTTCTGCTGTAGTTTACTATGACAAGCTCTCCTTTTGGGTGCACAGATTTGAAGCTGCATGCATGCAAAACAGCATTGTGCAAGGTGACAGGCGTTCTTTTTCGTATATAGCTGGAGTTGTGCCTGTTACTCTGTGATGCTGAGTATGAGATCCTGAGTGAGATCACTTTAAAAAAATGTATTGGGTTAGTCTTCCTTCAGTTGCATAAAATGTCATTACACTGGGGTTCTTCTTGTTGCCTCCCCTGCTGAAGAGGCAACCAAGAACAGTGAGCAGCAGGAACAGTATTTAATGACTGGGGGCTCTGGTGGGGTTTGGTGTAGGGGGGTGCTCAGGACTATGAGAGCTGTGGGTCTGCAGACCCAAGGAGGGCACTGACAGAGCTGGTGGGGAACCCAGGGCTGGGAGAGCTGAGAAAGGGCTCTTCAGGAAAGGACAGACAAAGCTGTTGTGGAAAAATGCCCTTTTAATTTATTCTGGTCTTCCTTTTTATGGAGCAGTTAAATTCTCCCATACCAGTTGAAAAATCCTGGTTACAGATTTGAGTAGGTAAGCCCTGCAAGATCAAATATGTCAGGGTATAAACCCTCTTCCTTTCCCCCTCTCCCTTGCGGCACCAGCCTGTCACAAGTGACCTATCTGTGATGCAGTAAATGGGCCATTTTATGATCTGAGATAACCATTTCTGTAAGGCTGAAAGGCTCACAACCTGCTCACATTTACAGATCTATTGGTTTTTCCCCTTTTGAACCACAGTACTGGTCTTTACCATTAGGCAATATTTCACTGTATCCATGTTTCTATTCTCCTTATGTGATCCTCAGAAGCAGAAGGCAAGTGAGGATTGGTCAGGTTTTTGCTGCAGACGTACAGGAGGTAGACAACAAGTTGCAGTTGAGGAATCTGTCTTACCCCTGGTTTGCTGGGGTTTTTTCTCTTTTTTTTTCTCTCTGTTGCTCTCTCCTCCTCCTTTAGGGTGCCTTGAACTTGTCAACATGTTAAGCCACTTGGAGCCCCATGTCTTCCAATAGCACCCATAGAAGGGGTAGCCCTCTTCTTGGGGAGTGACTTCACTGTAGAGAGGGATGGGTTATCGACTGGAGTGAAAAGGGGTGGTGTGTAGATGTGTTTTTACTTACTTCTGCCTCAGGTGGAAATATCTGAAAGAGAAAGCATATTTCAAGGACACCTCTCCTCCCACTTTGGAATCACTTAGCCAGCTGGAGAAGAGCTTGAAATATGTCCAGTTCAGCCAAGCCCTGTGATGGGACTTTTATTTGTGTTAACGAGACAAGTCACTGTGAAGTACCTGTTTGAGGAGTTTCAGAGATGAGTCCCCTTTCCTGCGGCAGAGATGCCTCTTAATCTCTAATCAGCCGCTCTCCTAGAGAGATTGCGCAGTCCATGCTGTCATTGGGCAAGTTGCCCTTCCCCTGAATCTGTTCCACACCCTGTTTTAATTAAACAGCCTAATCTTTAAGTGACCCTGTGCCGTGACGGCTGCTAGAGGACCTGCAGTGTCCACACAAGCATAATTACTCACTTCAGAGACGCTGTTCCTGGCCATCCAAATGAGGATGCCTTCACCCCCCCTTATTCACAGGTTCCAGTACCTTTTTTCCTGTGGTGCCTAGTCCAGCCTTCTGCAAGTGGGACTTGCCCCAGGTTCTTCTCCTGCTTGGCTGTCACTAAAGCTGCATTCTGCCTGAAGTCCTTTGTCCATGCTGAGGACTCCTTTCTATTCTGCTGAGAGCCCAGAGTTGGAGGGCTGTTATTCCTCTAGTTCAGTGGGAGATTTTGAAGCCCTGGAGGACCTGTTTTTTGGCTGGATGATCTGTCAGTAGAAGATTAGAAGCCCCACAGTGCTTAGTCTTTCAGTGGGGAAGAAGGAAGGGGCTGTATTCAGTACCCTTATCAGGGGAGAGCTGCAGGTTCCACGTGAATCTGTTGAACCGCTGAGCATATGTCTGTATAAATGTTAGCTTATTATGTACTATAGCTCAAGGGCATTTCAAGGACTCATTCAAAACTGAGGAAGAGAAGAGTTTTACAGGTGGCAGAAGGAGGAGCTGCCATTGAACTGCTGTCAAGATTGTCTGGTTCTTGCTGGGTTCCTACTGTTTCCCCTCCACACAGACTGGAATTGTGCAGGGAAGGGGGAAAACCCTGTCTCTTCCATCAGGAAAGTTGAAATGGCATAAATAAATAAATAACTGTATTCCCTTAATATTCTAGACTGAATCTCCGTAAAGGGAAAACAAAAGGCAGAGAATGAGAAAATCATACAGTTTTTCCTGTGCAGTGTGAATCTGCCATCACGTCCAGGCTTCTAGGTGGTGGGATTGCACATGAAACGGCCTTATTTACTCTCCCACGGTTTTTTAAAGTGTTTTCATTGCGCAGAGCTGAAGCGTTTGCTTCTCCCGAGTGCTCTGTAGATGGCACCGATGCGTGCTTTTCCAGGAACGGGATCGGCGATGAACAAGTGGAGTGCCATTGCCATCTGCTGGCAAAGAGGGACTTTGTCTTTCTGTGGATTTGGGTGGGTTTTTTCTTTCTTTTCCCCCAGCTTTAGAGCAGGTAAAGCACCATGAACAGGTGTCCATCTCGGGTGTTTTGGTGGTGAACTGTGCATGGGGCGTTTCCAATTTGGATGGCTTGCTTGTACACAGAGGTCTCACTGCCCCAGATTCTCAAGCAGGGTGAGGGATGCAGGCCTGGCTTGCCATTGGCATAGTTGTTGCCCCTCCATGGGATAGTGCAGGTCCTTCTTGAAGATCCCATAGGTACCACTATGTAGCCCCACAATGCTACGGGAAAATGAGCTTTGCAACATCATGCAAAGTACTGCAGGGGAAAATATACCACCCTCTGCACAAAAGAGTTGGGGTTGTATGCATTATAAAGATCCCTCTGAAATGCTCACACACATCCCTGTCCTTAACAAACTGAGCAGGCCTCATCCACTATAACAGCTGTTCATTCCCAATGTTGCTTTAAAGGTTTTCTCTACTCAGCTACAAAGTTAGTTGCCTTTGCCTTTGCAGAACAGCAATACACTAGTAGTATCCTTCTGTTTCTGCAGTGCTCCCAAAAGAGTTCTGACCTTTCCTCACTTGCACCAGTTGCAGAAGGTGCAAAAGGACCACCTCCACCTCTTCTAACCCCAGAAAAATGAAGGCACAGTTGATGTCCTTTGTCACAGTGTCCTGTAAGTCTTCATCTTTATTTTTGAAGAAGAAACAGAGCTAAGGCAAGTACCCAGCATGGCACAGCAATTCTTCTGCATAGTCAGGAGTGTAACTCTGAGCTGTCTTTTTCTTAAAGGCACTGTTACTCAAAGAGATCCAGGTCTTAATAAAACTTTAGGGCATCTGAATCTTCATCTCATCTCTTATAAGTTTTTGCATTGACCATGAATGATCACCCTGGAGGCAGGTATTTGATCCTAGACTAGAAACAAGTGGGTTCCATGAGGCATGTAGAGATGCATATGGACTACTCCTTTACAGCTTCAGAAATGGACAGGGTGAGAGGGAGATGAGAAATGATGCAGAGGAAGGATTGTTTACTTGCATGGAAAATATTCCTTGTCAAGACCATTAGTGTAAATTTGATGAACCTTCTCTGAGAAAACTTTTCCTCCCTCTGATATAGGGAAAACAAGGAAACAGTAGACTGGATAGTGTCCTGAATCCAAAAAGCATCATCGGTGTCTCTGCTCAGCATTTCATCTTTTTTTTTCATGCTGTTTTTCAAACATGTTTTCTGATATTCTATGCTTTATTACACAACAGCCTCAAAACACATCTCAAAAACTCCATCCTTCTCTAATACAGGATTCTTACTTTCTGGCTACTCCTAATCACCAGCCAGTCAAGACTGCAGGACACCACTACAACCCAGTTCCAGGTTTGTTTTCTCCTGTTGAAAGTTATCCCTGCCTTTACAAGACAATGGGCAGAGAGCAACCCAGCTGTATAACATGTGACAGCCCTCTCTAGCTATAAAGCAACTTGGGACAAGAAGCTTTAGGGAGGGGAGGACATGGAGAAGGAGACAAGACCATCAGGGAACATCCACATTTAGCTGAGCAGAGCAGGGCAGCCTGTGTGTGGGATGGCATCTGGAGCTGGTGACTCACAGGTGCAAGTACACAGGCTCCATAGGTAACAGTTATCTAAAGGAGACAGTTTCTCTCAAAGAAGTCCCTATCTTTGCTGTGCATTTTTAGTAGCGTCTAGGGATTGCATCCTCTTCTGCTGTCTCTGTCCTGGGCTCTGACCATCCTTAGTTCAGCCCATTCCCAATCAGCTCCCCATCCCTGGAGCTCCCCCTATGCTTCAGGCAGAGCACCACTAAGCAGAGATGCTTTGCTTGTAAGTACTAACCATGAGAAATGAAGAGCGAGGATGTTGAAGTTTCTAGGGAAAATGGAAAAGAAAAGATAAAGGGAGGGGGCACAACAGGTGTTTAAGGTATGGGAATGGAATTCTTGTGGTCTGGATGTCTTTTTTCCTGTTTTGCATTTGACTGTGAATTGTTTCAGAGTCACCAATAACTGAATTTCATTGCCCAGCATCGAGGATGAAACTCGTGCAGTTTCAGTCTTGACAGCTTCACTTTAGAGTGTAGGAATCTGCAAAACACTTCCCAAATACCAGCTTGTTCTGTGAAATCTTTTACAGGATTCTCTTGAATGTAAGAAACAGCAGCAGCATTTGAAACACTCTGTTTCCTGTGCTGCAGCCAACAGAGAGCAGCATAGTTACACACACTGACTGTCCTCAATCTAATCCAGCACAGTGCTTCCCTGTAATTGCTTATCCACCTGGGATTAGTTTTGCCATCAATGCTTTTGGCTGTGTCAGTGTGAGCCCCAAGTGCTGCACCCATTGTCCCCTCTCTGCCAGAGAGACAGGCAGGCCCCAGCCATGGGCATGTCCCAGAAAGAAGTCCTGCATGGGGAGGACTGCCTATTTGCCGTGGGAAGCTCTGCTTCAAATGTGGGGTTTGACTGCTTCAAGATTAGTAATGTAAAATTATGTAGGGGAGACATTTTTTCTTGTTGCAGGGTATATTGCTCATCTGGCAGGTTAATCTTGCTAGTGCCTCAGTGAGTAGCCACTGGGGATACTGTTCTCTACATTCCCTGAGTAGACCTGTCGAGAGGCTTCCCTTCTGCTGGCAGGAAGCTGTAACAACCAACACAGAGATGGGTAGAATGAGCCTGACCCTCCCTGCAATGGGAAGGAGGATACCCAAGGCCCATAGCACTTGAATGCAAATAGACTGAGGTGGTCATTCCCTCATATACAATGAGAAGATCATTCCCAGAGGGTGGGTTGATGGTCTGCAAACACAGGCCCTGCACTGGGGAAGTATCTGAACATTTCCTCCTGGAGTGGCAGGGTGATGTGCCCGTGGTGTGAAAATGCTATGCTAGTGCAGGTGCTTGAGGGGGAAATATATCCTGATCTGGTCACACTGACAGAAGACTTTGAGAGGCTGGTATCAATCACTGCAGCATCCTGCCTCAAATGGAAAGACTGTCACGGAGGTGATGTTGGTCCAGTGGGAATAGCAGCATTGGCATATCATTCTTACCAATACCAAGTTGAATTTTCACTAAGACTTGGACTGGAAACAATGATAATAAGCTTCAAAGCTTACTTTGGTTCATTTCAAACAAACTTGGCAGCAGACTATCAAAATGTTTACCATCTCCTGTATTAGGGAGCTAAGCTAGGTAGTGTGAGTCTCTGCTGTCGTATATTTCCCATCTGATAGACAGAACTTTTTCTGGGCTTCTAGCCCATTTGTAAGATGAGGGTGCCAGCACTGCCCTAGTTCTCAAGAGTGTTGTGTGGATGAAGAGGTGGGATTATGGGTACTTGCATCCCTAGGTGATTGAAAAGTGGGGAAGCATGGCATAATTGCCTTAGGAGGAAGGGAAAGAATACTGTCCAGAGAGCAGTGGATTTTCTCTCAACCTTTGTGGTAAATCGGGTCAGATCTCCTGACTTGTGACCTGTTAGGTGAATGTATGGGAATTGCCCTAGCAGGCTTTGGTTCTGAAGAAAAATAAGGAAAGGCAGTATCTGTCTAACCAGGAGCCAGAACTTTGCTGATAACATGCTTATGCCACATCTTGGTTGCTGGTATTAGTGACTACAGCCATGCAGATACCTCTTCCCTATCCAAAATTGATAAGGATGGGCAGGACCCATTTCCAAAATAACGAATTCTTCCCTTGTGACTGCAGGCATAGCCTCGACAGGGAAACAGGCTGTGTGTGCCTCTCTGCTAACAACACACACGCACACAAACTACAGAGAATTAGCCAGATGGTTTCACTTGAAAAAATCAAAAGCAAAAAGCCATCTGCTCTCCTGTTCTGGGGATCATGAACTTGACTTCTTGTCTACTGGTATAAATTGAATCTCACAGAGTGCAGGCAGTGCATGTATGCCCCCAGTTTAGAAATCACTAGGCATGATGGGGGCAAGAGGACTGGAAGCATCTCCATCACTTGAATTTCCTGTTGCCAGACGTTCCCAGCATGTGTTGCAGTAACCTTTCCACTGTGAGACAAATGTCAGCCAAATAGCTATTAGTTGTGGGAGGGCAGGAGCTGCACAGGGCTACGGAGAGCCGTATGGCCCCAGCTGTCTGAAGCCCGTATGTAACAGCAGAGGGAGCACTCGCATCGCTCTTGGACAGTGGCATGACTGCTTCCCTTTCCAACAGATACAAGGGAGAGAGAGCTGCTTAGAGGATGAGTTAGACGCTCCAGGGAAAAGTAGTTCAGTCCTTGAGCAGTCCCTGAGATGCTTGTGTATTAGACTGAGGTGACAGAGAAATGACATTGTCCTAGTAAGCAAAGGGACCACCCTTCAAATGAAGATAAGAGAGGTGTTTGCACAGTTGGCACAGAGAGGAGGACAGTAGCTACTACAATTATATACTGGAAAGGCACCCAGGACAAAAAGTTATTGTTTAGGGCAACTCAAAACTGGGAGTAAATAGAGCTTAGAAGCCCAAATCCTGTCTTCAGCACTGGCTTGAACATTCGATTTGGCTCTGATTCTGTTCTCCCCTTTTTGAGTTTGATTTGTGTGATTATCTCAGGAGAGAAGTCCCCTGTCTGGAACTGTTTTAGGAAACATGGTGGTCAATTCAGCATTGCAAACGAGTGTTTAGTTTGTATTATTAGTGTATAATTGCTTAGTGAGGTGTTGCCAACACTCATTTTTTGTTGTAAGGCTTGTTGTTTTCACTGTATTTCTGAAAGCCTTGCTGTTGACGGCAAGATATTTTTTTCTTTCATTGAAACAGCATGTTTCTGGCACTTGTGCTTTTGATGAAGAAAATGGACCTGAAAGGTTAAAAAGCAAGGGGACTAATGAAAAGAACCCAACATATATTACTTGAAAAAAAACACAAAGCCTTGTGATTTTTAGCTTTCATGGCCTGACTCCTGACATTTTTTGTACTGCACTATTGGCAATGTGGCACTGAGGGAACATTGTGAATAGTGTTGGTTTCCTAAGAAGTTAAGTGCTCTAGGAGTTGCTTTCATCCATTCAAGAATATGTAAACTTACCACATGACTCTTGTATTTATGAAGGATAGTTGTAAAATTTCAACTCACTGCTAACAAGTAAGTTGAAAAAGAAAGATCATTTCTAAAGAAAAAAACAAACAAGACCCTTCAAGACAAGCCTTGTTCAACAAAAGCTTTAAAGCACAAGCTTACTTTTATGCAAAGAAAGCATCCCTTTATGCAAAGAAATCATCCTGCTGACTTCAGTGGATTGTGTTGTGTTCATACCCAAATGATTCTGAAGAGAAAATAGGCTGGAGGAAACAAAACTGGAAAGCGCCAGTGGACAGTTCATGAATTGGAGGAGGTAGAATTAAACTAATAAATGATTCATTCAGAATTGTTTACCCAGCTTTAGCTAGCATCAGGAGGGAAAGAATGCAAATGGGGCTGATTATCCAGATTCACTTTGTGTCAATGAGTTGTTCTTGGCTCGGGAACTCTTCCTATAAAGGGAACAGTTGAACGGTCCATCATTTGAGAACATTTATCACAGAATTGGACAAAAGTCTGAGCATGCACTGCAGGAAATCCTCGTGGCAGAGCAGAGGGTTGAATTCCCCAGGTGCTCCTTTCTTATCTGCTGTGATGCTTTAGTGTTGGTAACCATGCAGATTACTAGCAGAATTGCCTGAATGGAATTGCACTGAGGGAACTCTCCCATAAGAGTTGAACACAATAAAGGTTGCTAATAAAGGTACAGCAAAATCTTTGTTAAGTAGCTAATTTTTTCTTGCAGAAAAAAAAAATAGGTAAGCTAAACTAAAAACATCCAGTTGATTCCCTGAAAAATCTTTACCCGGCTCTGCCTCAAATGAGAATTTTGGGGGCTGGATACACCCACCAGTTCTAGAGAAAAGCTGCAGGAAGCCCAAGGCGAACCCTGCACTGATGATATCACTCAAGACCAGCCAAATTTGCTGTTCCTCAGAGCTACTTAACAAGCAACCCACGCCAGGAAGTACGAGGACACAGCAGAGCAGCAGGCAGGCCTGGCTATTTTGTAAGCTGTGGCAAACAAGGACTGCTAGTCAAATAGAGGACAGAGTAATCTCTTTGTGGATGATACCCTAATTAGGTATCTCTTGAATTACCTTTAATTAGCCTCTCTTGAAAAATGTTTTTTCTGACAATTACATAGGACAAAGTCTGATCTGCGTCAAATTCATGAGTTAGGAGTATACAACGATGCTTTTTACAGTTTCCTGGGTGTGCATTGGGGTAGAGGAGCAGAACACCCACCTGGTAAGGAAGTTTTTTCAGAAGCTGTTATGACATACTGAAGGAGAGGACCTGGGGGGCTCTCCACCACTGGGAGTTTAGAATAGGTTGGGCAAGTCGCTTTCAGGAAATATTTTAATGAGGTTGGGGTTTTTTTTAAAGGGTAGAAGTTTGTGAGGTGACTCAGCAGGGGTCTTTCAGCTCCCTAAGATTCTAGTAATGTACTTTGTGGGGCAGTGCTATGTAATACCCATTGACTCTTGTAATTGCAAATGGTAAAAAACTCTGCTTTACAGATGGCCCTTCTCAGCGTCACTTTGGGATGTGGGGACTAATGACGTTGTAGATGGAATGACAGCCACTCACTCATGAACCCTGCTGCCTTCAGCACCTTAAGTTGTCTTTGGAGTTCTCTCATCTAAGAATTGAATTAATGCTCCTCTGGAAGAGAAGAGATTTATGGTGGTTTGCAAGCCTGAGAGAGACACCATGACTAACAAGCTAATTAGCCCCTCAAAAGCTGGTAGACAAATGGAGAGGAAAAGTCTCTCTTTAACCTACAGCCTCACATTTTACATATTGTGAGGCAGCAGCTTGACTGCAGGGGCCAGAGGAGTTTGACAAGAGAGCAACTCTCAGCGCATCTGCTTCTCTCTGACACACAGGGGGCCTCTTGCAGTGGCATAGAGCACCCTGCATCTCACAGGGGTCACTGCAGTGGTAACAATCATTCACAGGGTTTCCTTTTTAATAAGATGTCTGAGGTGCAGGTAAGGCAGTATTTGGTGCTGGAGCCAGTGTGAAGCTGGTGGAGGGAGAGCCAAGAAGCACTTTGTGCCCTACATCACTCGAGGGCCCTGCAGTACAGGTTTTAGAGAGAGAGGGAGCAGCTCACCCCACCTCCATCTGTGTGAAATAGATGGAACATAAGAAATGTTTTAAATAATTGAATAATGAAATGAATATATTAATGCTGAGAGAGCAGGAGAGGGCTGTTGGGCAGGACTTATTCAGCCAAACAGCCCCTGACAAGCCAGGAAAGAAGTGGGGTCAGCATTTATTCCTCTGGAGGGGACTAAAGGCGGGGTACTATATTCAGTGACTCTCCACAGAGGTTTTCTTTCTTACTCCTATTTCTTTGTTCAGCAATTTCACCTGCTTTTCTTTTTTAGGGAGTCTTCTCTGTCTCACTGTCATACTTTGCTGTCTCTAAGTCTTCCTTCTCCTCTGCTTTTTCTCTCTCATCATCCTTCCCTTTGCATTCTTAGCTTCCCATGGTCCTGTGGTGTTTAATCCTCCAAAACACAGGCAGGCAGCCTGCTCAGAGAGCATATACCCATCTCCAAGACATACACCCACCCTAGTTCTGCAGCCACTTTATTTCTTAGAAGCATTTAATTACAGATGAGATTCATCTACTCTCCAGATACTCTACCTCTAATTCAGGAGACAAGTAAATGTTGTAACATCAGATGCAATACGTTTCTAGAAACACTTGGGTGGCTGACAGCTGAGGTTGGCAGACTGAACCATCAATTTCCTTATGTAGGAATGCAATTGCAGAAGTGAGCTGGGTTTGGTAAGTCAGGCAATAAATGGCACAGGAGTTGGTATTAAGAACGGTTGAATTCTAATTCTAGTGAAAAATGTGCCTTGATGGAGCTGGCTGCAAACAGCTGCTAAATGTTGTTTATCATACTCAGCTCTGCCAGTGCCCCTTCTCCTACCTCAGTTGTCCCCCATCCCTATCTTCCCAGACCCGCCAGCTCTTCCAAATTTGGGCTCCCCACACACCCTCTCCCAGCTTTCCTGCAGCCCCCTGCCTTCTCCCTCCTATTTAAGGAATTAATTCCTGTTTGTGGAGGCTGAAAATGTTACTGATGCCTACAGAGGTTTGTCAAAATGAACACTCAATTCCAGAACATTACAGGAGAAACTGCAGATTCCCCTCAGGTGTAACCTGAGTCATATTTCAGATCCCAAATCCAAAGTACTTAAGGAATCACCCAGCCATTTTTTGTTTGTAAATGAAAATCATTTAATTAGTGGCTTTGCCCTGCTTGAATACTTTTCTTTTCCCTTCCCAGATATTTCTGGTTTAATTATTTTGGGAGCAGAATCTTCAGAGATCCTGAAGCCCTGACTCTTGTAGTCAGTAGGGTCCTGTCAATTAGGCTAAACAGAGAAGTTACGCTTTTGCTGTGTTTTACTGAATGTGCACATCTGGGAGCTTTTTGTTGAAAGGTTAAAATGTATAGAGTATGAATTAGGGCAGAAATAGGTTCAGAAGCATGTGAGAAGAGTGTGATGAGCTGGGAGGAGCTAGGAGCTGGAGGCACTATTCATATGTTGGGAATTTGATTTTCCTCTTGTGATTATGACACGACAGGTCTGTATATGTGGGGTAGCCTGTATAAAGAGAAACAAAGACATAGAATATACAAAATACTTGTGCAAAAAGTCCTTATGGAAGAAGAGCCTATGGTATGGATCATAGCAGCAGCTGGTGAGGAGAAGAGATGAAGGTGGAGAGAGATGATTTCTTGGGTGCAGCATGCAGGGACAGGTGGGGAGGAGGAGAGCAATGGAGTTTAAAAGTGGCAGCTCTCTCCTTCATCTGGGAAGTTATTTCTTATGCAGAGTCAATGTAACCCTCCAATGTGTCTTCCAGTTAGTGACACCCAGGAAATGTTTTATGGATGAGGCTCCATCACCTGTTGGCATGAAGAGGAGAAGGCAGAGCCACTGTTGATGGATGATCACTTGGAAACTGCATTGTGTCCTCTGCACCCTCCGCCTCTCTCTCCATGCCTCTTTATCATGCATCATTGCCGTAGCATCCACCTGCAGCCGCCAGGGAACTCCCAGTTCCCAGCTTCTCTCCCTCTTAACTTCCAAGATGTTCTGATATACTTCCCCTTCTCTGAAACTGCTTTTCTAAGTCAGAGATGTTGTCACCTAAATGGATG
>NW_020955239.1:1699469-1701054 GCF_003031625.1 Empidonax traillii | reverse complement strand
TTGTTGGGGTTCATTTGTTGGGTTTTGAGGTTTTTTTCCCCAAATACCATCCTTCTCTGCATTTCTCTTCTTACTACAAACTGCAGTTGCTAATGTTGTATGAAATGGCAGAAGATCACCACAAACTGGACTGGAAAGCCTTGGCTCCCGAACCAGATTGTGGTCAGAGGCTAAGTAAGGAGAGACAGAGAGTTTCAGAGGTGGCTGGCCAACCTCCTGATAGTACTTGTTTGCTGAGCAGCCCATAAATTCAAACACTTGCCAGAATCCCATTTAATAAAAGTAGTTTTCCAGATATATTTGAAAAACATAGAGCCTAGGTACTGGCCACTGGTTTAGCACGTCTGTTCTTGGATGGTGCCATCTCAATTAAGTCCTCCCATTCAATTCCCAGCCATCAGGTGCTCCCTTCTGTGAATGCCAAGCCCAGTTTGCAGAAGCAGGTCTCTGACTGCGAGCTGTGTTATTGCCATGCCAACCCTTCCTTTCTTCCTGAATCCCTGAGTCCCATCTTTATTTCTGCTTCCTGCAGGAGGTCTTGTGTTAGTTCCACATTAATCAGTAGGCACTTCACTTCAGTGCATCACTTAATCCAGTATAGATGGTATCCAGGCTTTCCCATCTTTTCTACTTCTCTGTAATCAGGAGGGTTTTCTCAGTAAATGGGAGTCCCAGAAAACAGTGGCAGTGGTACACTACATACAGATGGCAAAACCCCAGGGCTGTTTCAAGCATACAATTCTGGCTTCTACCTATGGTGGCAATGGTAGCATAGCCAGGCACCGCCAAACTGTGTCTGTTATCAGCCTCCTAAGGGTTTCCTTCTCTATTTTAAGTCAGAGGATTCCCGATGATGCTGAAGGATCGGAACGAGCTGTGCCTGCGCTGCATCTAACGGCAGGCAGCACAGTGACACTAGGCTGTCACTGTCCTAAAGCTGCCCCAACTCCCATCCATTGCACGCACAGATGTGCACAGACGGTGCACGTCCAGCAGACTTCATAGCAGTGTGAGATGGATGGCAAGGAGCGTTGCTGCGGCACTGCCCCACCCCTAACACCAGGCTTTGTCCTGATTGCCAGCAAGCTGGGGATACAGGCTAATAATGGGTCCTCAGGAGCGACTTCCCTCCCCTGTGTAGATTTTCCCTCCTCCCCCTTCCTTCGCCTGAGTGTTTAGCGCTGAAAAGAATATTTTATCAAATCATTTTTATTCAGCTTCGGAGGAGGAAGAAAAAGGATGGTATGGGGGAAAAAGGGCCCTTTGCTGTTTTAATTGCTTTGCGGCGTACTTGTGAGAGTAGAGCCGGGCTTATCAAAGCCGGCGCAGCTGAGTCCCTGCCGCTCGCTAATGAGAGCTGCCACGTGAGCAGCCACGCTCCTCCGATGGACCAGATAGTGCCTCGAACCAGGCAGGGACTCGAACACTTAGCAAGTTAATTTAAACGAGAAGCTATAAAGTTTAAACAGGAGGCTGGGGGAGCTTGTTTTACAAGGACTTTGGAATCAAATGAAGGGGGTTATTTATTAAAAAAAAAAAAAAATCAAATTTAGACATACAGTCTAGGATGTTGTTTTGCTTCTGT
>NW_020955239.1:1500478-1698758 GCF_003031625.1 Empidonax traillii | reverse complement strand
AAGTGCCTGGCTTTGCACTGCTCAGTCAGGGTACCCCTGCAGCCCCCATAACTCTCCTGCCATGGGCTGCCCAACCAGCTCCACAGGAGCAATCCCAGGTGGCCGTGCCTGCCGAGTCCTAATCTCTTGGTACAACTTGCTTTCATTTATGCTCAGTTTAGACCCCCTGTAAGCCAAGTTCCGAAAGACGATCATTTACACCGCCTGCCAATATTCTCATGTTATTTCACAACTGGCATCCTGACCTCCAATGTCTCCAGTTGTTTAGGGTAAGAATCCCCACATAGCTTTGTTATTGCAGTTCAGCTGTGCCTTGCAGGACACTGAGTAGCTGATCTTCATGTGGCTGTACCAAGGAGCCACTTTCAACACACATACCACATCTTGAGCAACCTGGACCAGTATCAGTTAGCCCTTTATTGAGTCACATGTTGGATCAGGTGACATACTGAGGTCCTTTTTGATTTGATTTTGTGATTCTATGTTTTTACGATCCTGCTAATTTGGCTGTGAGTCTAGCATAGCCCTGAAGGAACTGTATCCTAGGCTAGTACCTATCAATGATGTGACTTATCCCCAGCAGAGAGTTCAGCTCAGTGCCAGAAATAAAGGAAACCTAGGATGTGAAGGAGGAGACTAATATCTCATATCATTTTCAATAAATTGGATCCTGTCTCTTCTGGCTGCCGTTACACTTGAGTTTTTAATTAAAAACTCCATAGCTGAAATTTCTGTAATACTGTTAAAACAAGGACTGAATTCTACCTGACTGTTTGTCAGTTTCTTCATATGGAGAAACAATGTCGATTCTTTAAAATCTCAGATGTGAATAAAATATGTTCATTTTTTCTTTTCTTTTTTTTAATCTTAACTTAAAAAAATAGTTTTATAAAACCTCTCTTGAAAGCAATGATGGGACAATCTATTATTAAAAGAAACAAATGAATATTAATGCAATCTGATGGCTGAGATTTGCTTGAGTAGTATTTTATATTCATGTGTATGCTGTTAACGCTGCCTTATTAGATATGTGCAACATGGGTGAGTTAAGGTTGCTGTGGGAACCATCATTTTTTAAATTTCCTGACTTAAACACAGGTAAAGTCAACCCAAGCTACCTTGCATTAATATCATATAATTTCTTTGATTGAGGAAAGAGTGTTGGAGTACTTCATTGTCTGTGTTCCTGCATTCAATTCCATGTTCAACCAAAATGAGTTCAATTTCTATCCCCACACTAAAGAATTAGAGCAGTAGAACTGGAGGTGGCTTTTAGAAAAGAGCGACAGCTCTGAATGCCACCACAGTCCACAGACTCTACAGACTTTTTCCATCTTGTGCTGCTTGTGTATGCCCTGTGACACTGGCATGCACATACACATCCTGTCATGCAGCAGAGAACCAAGAGATAGAAATAGATGGTCTGGAATTAAGTACCTTCAGCAAGCCATTTTCTCTGATGTTTGATGTGCCCCTTGAGATGAACAGGGTTGCATAAGAAAAGGCTGAAATGACCAAACTGTATGTAGGGCAATACCAAAATTCTCCTAGTTCTGCTCCCCTGCCCTTCTCCTTCCCTCTTGACATGTTTTGGTACTCTGAGCATATCACCAAGTGAATGGGATGCTGGTTTGAGACTCCACCATGCTCTTTGCAGTTCAAATATGTTTTCCTTCTGCTATGCCTACTCCTGAGTCTCAGACAGCTTGGTAATTTCCACCTCTTATTCAGAATGAGGGAAATTGCCTATTCCTAATTATGTGCAGCTTACAGCACAAATGCCCATAGCTATGTTGGCTGCAGGCTCCTTACAGTGAGTGAAGAGATAGCCATGGTTAGGGAGCAGTTTATCTGATGTTACCATAGTGGGAAGAGATGATCCCAGGCTTTGGGAGTCCATACTGAGCTCTAGGACTGTGGTCTAACTCAAGAGAAGCCTTCAGCATTAAACTTGACCGAATTTAGCCCTAGTATATTTACAAGTAAATAGCAGTAATATGCAGAGACACCCAGCCAAGACATTAATAACCTAATGCCAGCCTAGTGTACTATTTGGCTACTTAAACCTGCCGAGAAAAAAACCTCCATGGCTGGGGTGGTATTTCACTAAGACACTGCTTCTGGTATGAAAACTGGCTTGCAGAGCCTGGCAAAGCTCTATTTTATGCCCTACAAACATAGCCTAAGAACTGTCTGTTTTACTAGATATGGTTTGCACTATTTGGCACATTTTCAACCACTTCTAATCAGCATATGACCTTTCAGCAAGAATATGAGTTTAGCTATAGCTGGACTTGGCTGCTGGAGTGACTAGAGAAAAAAACAGTTCATCAGTTGTAGTTAGTACTGTTGGAAGGAGACATACACATATCGCAAAGGGGAACCTGCAGCTGTTTTCCCACGTTGATCTCCTTAGGAGCTGTGTGAAATAGCAAAGCAAGCTTCTCTATGTGAGAAGCAATCAATCTTCTAGACTTGCCTGGCCTTTCTTGGCTAATAACACCAGCCAAAGTGAGTGGTATGAGTGGTAGTGATCTTTCGTCCAGGAACTGAAAAGCCAGAACAGATCCCAGTTTAAGGCTGAAGGTTGCATGACAATAATTTGGCTTATATGCAAGGGGCCACCTGTGGAAATGTCTGACTGATTTCCTTCAGTGAATTGTTTTAGCTGTTTAGCAGAGATATGATCATCCACTTTACTTGTATTGTGGTGTGTTCTAAAACTAATTTATTGCCTTGTGCCTTTGGTGGATGGTGCTGCCTTTTGTTTCAGAAAGACAACTTCAGGCCAGTCACTCTCATCCTTTCTGTACAGAGAAGAAATTTCCTTGGGGTGGAAGTAGTTAATAAAAGTTAAGTCTTCCTGTAAAGGGACAGAAAAAAATACCATGTGACTGAGATGGCCAATTAGACATCATGAATATTCAGAATTCTCTAATCGAATGAAAGCTCATTACAAACACACAGACTGAAATTTGCCCCTGTAAAATATTCATTGAACAATTTTGCATAAATAAATAATAAACAATAATAAATGCATAAAAGTTTGTTCATAGACCATCTATCAGCAGGAAGGGGGAAAAAAAGACAGAAGCTGCTAAATAAATTGTATGTAATAAGTAATCTGCCCACTGCTAGTTTTGAGCTCTCCCATGGTAGGTCTGCTTTGGAGATCTGACATGAGCATCTCCCTTCTGGGAGGCACGTGAAATAGGGCTGCTTGGAGCAGATAAAAACACCAAGGTACCCCAGCGCTAAGGGAGGAGGGTGTCTAAGATTGGGACTTAGCTTATCATAGATGTAACAGAGTCTGAGAGTTGTCTGAACATGTGAGCTGGAGAAAATGACTGGATTTGATGATTCAAGCCCATTTCCATTTAAGAGCAAGAGCAGCTGCCCATCCAGTCAACTAAGGTTTACAAAGCTACTCCTGATACAAAGGATGTGTTTGATTTCACATGTTGTGATAGGGCACACTGTAGTTTGTGCGTGTAGGAGGTGCAAGGGAGCGCATTTTGCTGGACACATGCAAACAGACTGTACACAAACAGAAAAAGGTCAGAGCTGTCCCAGTGCTGCATATGGAATAACTGCAAATGACTGCATATGCTTTGCCTACCTGTTTGGTTAACAGAGCCAGGGGAAGGGAACAGGGAGAGAAATCAAAGCGCTGCTTCAATGAAATGTGAAACCCAAACTCCACAGTTGTTAGGAGAGAAATACCAGGTGAGGGTTCTCAGCTGTGATTGGAAATAGTTATGAGTGAAAAGGTCTCGTGCCCTGTCCAGTCTCAAAATCATACTGTGCTGAGGCCCAACTGTGGAGAATCTCTTTGGGAGTTTACGAGACAGCCTGACCTATTAAGTGTGAGCTGTGTACCTTGGGGTAGGAACCACCGCTTTTGTGGTTTGTTTACACAGAGAGTAACAGAAAAGCAACCCATTGTCCAGCTATGCCCCATCATAAGAGCAAGGAATGTACATTTGTGCGGACGTGGTATATGCCTTCTGGCAGGTAAAAAAGGGATGTGAGAAGTCAGGTTGCCCCCTACTCTGGTTCTGTAAAAGTCATCTCTCATGTGTGGTAAACCTGTACACACCTCTGCTCACCCACAAAGTAATTACCTGACAAGTATCCCTAGTATCCACCTACACAGCAAATTACATGGCAGATTTCCTGTAACTACATGGTGGTTACCTGGTCCTTCATGTTGCCTGGTAATTAGAATCTGAAAGAGTTTTGCAAAGGTTAATCTTTGTGAGACTGATCACACCCTCTTTGCCTACTCTGAGCCTAGGACTTCCACTTTCAAATACAGGACTCGTGCTCTTCTGTGGGTGCCACTTGTTCCCTTGGGGGGAATCTGATGTCTCTGTGGAACAGGGCACAGGAGGCAGCTGGGGCTGAGTAGATTTTTATCTGTTGTCAATCCACACGTACCCAGTCCCCAGCAGATAAATGCATGATGCTGCCACAAACACAGGAGTCTAATAGGAGGCTTCCTAACAGCTGTGGTCCCCAGGAGTTTAATTTAGAGCTGTGCAGGCCCCTGCCATTTTCCCTAAAGGACTCACCAGAGTAAGCTGCCTCCCCCATTCTGCCTTACAGAGGTAATCACTGCTCTCTGATGACCAACCAGTGTGGGAAAATTAACACTGGAAAAGAAATGAGAAAAAAAAAGGGGAAAAAACCAACCAACCAAATAAAAAACCCCCAACCCTTATGCCCCTCTTCTCACCCACCAGTGAAATCTCATATGGGGATTTTCTATTAAAGTGGGTGATGATGTGTCTTTCAGCCTGGAGTTTGAGCTTTCCTGGCTGGATTTTGCTCTGTTAGAGAGAATCTCTCCTTTTTTAACTGGTTGCAAATCCCTACCTTGTTATCACAAGACAGTTAACTATCTAATCACACAGTTTTATTGCATGCTTAGCCCTGAAACACACCGTACTGCCAGATGCTATAACAGACTGTATTAGGGAAATAATAACAAGGCAATTCAGAAGGCTTGTCTCATAGCTGCTGGGTAATTTAGTGACCAGGCTGTTCTGTAATTTTGTTGTCACTGTGGCTCTGTGGGTTTGGCTGGGAAAAACAATGTCAGCACATGTGCCTTTTGCTGTGACAGACTGAATGTTGTAGAGCAGCATCACATGAGAAGAGCTGGTACATGTGACAATTAGGGGGACTTTGCATGTTTCTGTTTATGATTAGTCAGGGTGGACCTGTGCAAGAGGACTGATCCTTTCTGACTGGTTCATTGGAAAGACCAAACATTAAAATGGTAGCAGATGCTTATTCATCTCCTTACTCTCTAGAATTGGTCTCTCCAAGGGAGGGTTAATGAAGATGAACAGTGTGAGGCTAGTGGAAAATATGGGATGGGAACTGTTTATCTGGGCAGGACTAAAAGTTACCCCCTGGGGCTCTGGCAGATTAGCACTTCTGCAATCACTAGGATTTGTAGAAAAAAGAAAGACAGAGAATATATTAAACCATCTGTTTCTCTCTTGTAGTACACTGTAGGGCTGGAACAGAGATGACTGTGTCTCCTTGTTCATCACTCCTACCTAACCATGAGAGATGAGAGATTGAGTACCGTCAAGAGACATTTAAAGACAAGTGACATTCAGCAGCAGCCACAGTAAATTCATATTTACTAGCAAAGGAGGAATAGCAATATGCAAGAGATGTGCAAGCAAGACGTTTTCATTCCATCAATCCTTGTCTTTGTGTTCTGTGCCTCAGCACGAGCTCAGACATGGCCATCAGCTATCTCTGACTCAACAGGAAGGGTTTGGGTTTGAATCATCCCTCTTCTTCTCCCAACCAAGACTGATTCCTTCTCTCTCAGGACAGCACAGCACAGACCAAGCTTGAGCAACACTGTAAGGCACCTGAAGGTGATGACGGTAAATGGAATGTTCAGGCTCAAGGGTGAGCTGGAGTTTTCAGCTAGTATGATGGTAATTAGTGTACCTCCTCAGTATCTGTGCAAATGGTGTGAAAGAGACACATTCACATAGGAAGAACAGGAAAGCAAAATGTGTATGTGGCAACATGACGGCACACCTGAATTTGTGAGAGGGTGCATGCATGTCATGGTATCGAAGGGCATGTGACTGGGCAGCTGTGTGGGAGTAGGTAAGAGTGATGCAGGCATGGAATAGATGTGTAAATTTGAGACTATGGGGACAGAGAGACTGTATGAGTCCTGTGCTTCTCCCTGAAGCTCAGGGAGTTAATCTAAAAATGCCTGTACTTAGGAGAGCTAGGGTGCATGTGTAGGTAGCGGGTACTACTGCTGCAGTGTAGTCCGGTATGAGATAAAGGTAACATTGAGAAAAGATGCAGGTGTTGCTAATGGCTTGTGACTTTTGATTTTTTTTTTTCCATCTCTGATTTTTAGCAACAGGGAATGAGGGAGGCATCATACTGTAGGCTGTTGTTCATCAAGAACTGTTGCATTGGTCAGTGCGAAGGAACGCAAAGCAGCCCAAGTGCAAGGTGCTTGTTGAAAACAAAGCCAATGGCATCAGCTGGGGCCTTTGACCCAAGAGATTGTTAGGAAGAATTTTGTTCACACAGATAGATGGGAATGACTTCATTAAAGATGTGAAGGGAAGTCTTGGGCAACGTGGGTAAATCCGCTTTACTGAGATTGGTGGCATAACTCCCCCTCACTCTCCTACAATTCATGAGGGAAAGTTGAGCTTTAATGCCTTTTAAGATGTTGGTGGTTGATTGCTTAAAAAGAGTTGGGTTCTGGTCTTTCTGATATCTCAACTTCTTGTGAGATGTGCACTGGACAGTCTCCTATTGTGAGATAAGGCCTTTTTACTCTTGTAAGAGGTGAGTAGTCAAGCCTAGGAACAAAAAATGCCAGCCCACCTTTACAATGCCCATCAGCTCAGTCAGCGGCACACGGCAGTGCACAGCAGGCGTCAGAGGCTCAGGCTCAGTGCTGGGCAGAAGGCAGGAAAAAAAGCACAGGAGGATATGGGGGCAAAAGAACTACCAATATAAGGTAGTCAGAGTGGACCTGACTCACTTCCCGCAGCTTTATTGGGCTGCCCTGGAAGAAGCATCTCCTTTGCAAGACCTAATATTCTCACAAAATTACTATAAAAGTTATTGCCTAGTTGCAATTTTGTCTCTCTGTTTTCATGTTATCTTCACCTGGACAACAAGAGAAAGTAAAGGCATCAGAGCAGGCCTCCAGCAGTGTCCAGATATCTGATGAAGACTATGTGTATTCAGAGGGGTTTGGGTCTTTAAGGTAAATACCATTTGGAAGAACGGAGATTGCAGGATGAAAGCCTCCACATTTCACAGAGGAAGTGAGCTGGCTGATTATTTTGTATAAACTAGATGAGAGGTACAAGAATGAAGAGGTGGCAATTAGGAGCCTGTTTGACATTTGAGAGATGAAGGTTCAATTTCCTGCTGTCCCACATAGCCTGTGGGATGTCAGACAGGTCATTTAGTCCCCTACTGCCCAAGTTCACCATTGACATATAGAAATGGCATCTGCCTTAGAGAAGCATTAAGAATGCAAGTACTTTAACACAAGGCAGAGATGTCATAGAAAGAAAGCAAGAAAACACGGGTAACTGAAATGAAATATGTCTGTAACTCACTCAGTATCAGGTCTGGCTACTAAAGTGTGGGCAGTTAAACAGGAGCTGTTTCTCCCTCAGTGCTTTGACAGTGCCTAGCAAATTACAGACTACTCTCTGTTGGTTCTTTGATATTATCATATTCTTAAATAATCATTCACTGAAATTCCTCTGGTAAAAGTGAATGAGCTTCGATTTCTCTACTTTTGCTTCTGCTGCCAGGACACAGTTCAGCATACACTGAGAAGTGCCCCTTAGGGGTGCAATAGAGCACAAATTCTGTGCGTGCACATGCACAGATTTAAGGAATTCACACTTTTTTATTGGTGAAGCTGCTGCTCAAAGCTGAAATGAGGTGGTATGTCACCATGCCACTTTTTTATTGTGGAGTTAACTGTGCTCTCACTTTTTGGAGAAAACAGTTAAGTTCAGAGAGCTCTGATGATCTCAGCAAGTGTAACCACCACTGCTGAGTTTCTGAAATCGCCCACTGATTTAGGAGCTGTTTCTTCTCCGGAAAGCACAGTAAAACCCATCAGCTGGTTGGCCCCATCTTGCTTCTGTGTGACTCACCTTCTGCATCACAGCTCCCAGTGAGCTCAGCAAAAGTGGGGATGCCTGATGGGTGAGTCGGTAGAAAGTTGTCTCCTGGCCAGCAGCAATTGCTTTATCACAGCAGCCTGTGATGTGGGTACAGCTGGGGATGAACTGCAGCTCCCTGCGTATTTCAAGGCCACGTGGTCCTCTCTCATGATTTAGTTGACTGATGCAGTCATGGAGAGACAAGAATTTGTAGCGTTCTCTCAACCTGTGTCTCCTGCTCCCTCCACCTGTGTCCCCTGTGTTTTCTTGAGGTAGTGCTGCCTTGTATATGTGTGTTGAACCTCCTGCCCCCTTCCCTTTGAACTCCTGCATCATAGAACCGAGATGTCACATACGTGTGGATTGAATATGAGGTGATGTAAAGATCTGTCTTCATATCCAAAATGCCAATATGTACACTCACGAAAACATTGTGCCATCATCATTATACTCTATATACTCTATATACTCTATCATGGACGAGCAAGCCATGAGAGTGCTTCAAGGTAGGAGCTGGTGGTGCTGCTGGATGGTTAGGGTAGAGAATATTAAATCCCTGTTAGCATGCAGAGATTTGATAGGGAAACTTTTGGGAAGAATAAGAAGAATTTTCCTTGTTCTTTTATCACACCAACAGTCACTTCTAGATGTTTTTTTTATTCATATCTTAAAAATTCTCATAAGACAATAGCATAGAAGGAAAAGAGTTTCAATCTTTGCTTTACTGCTCCCAGGCAACGGTAAGTTCCACATATTAGTAAGTATGCACACTATGAAATACAAATGCAATTAATGCAACTACACTGAGTACTTTCTCATTTCCTTTATTTCGGGTCATTCAACAGCAGTACGTCATTCACACTTCAGGTATTAGAGGTAATCCTCCTTTTTAAATGGGAATGGCAAAGCTTGAAGACCACATCTCCATGGCTTAGCAAAAGAGAGGGACAGGATTCCCTTCTCAGATATGTGAGTATTTGAGACTACTTCCCTGTTACGTACCTACAGTCAGAAATAGACCTGTGTCTGTCTTTTTCTCCCTAGCTCTTCCTCCTTCCATCTTTATAGCTATAATAGCTTCAGTGGGTTTTGAATTCAGGCTTTCAGCATCCCATGACCAAACCTCTGCAGATAGCATGGAGAATTGGTTTCCATGCCTGAGATGCCAGCTTTCAGGGAGCACGTTGATGCATTGTGCTGAGAGAGGAAATGGACCAGACTAAAACTAACCTGGGGGTGTCAGCCGACTCTAGTGTTTTTGTGGAGGAAGCAAGGAGGGCCTGTGGTAGCCCTGATTAGTTATCCTGCTGGGTTTTAAACTGGTTTGTGGATTAGGAATTTACTGGGAACTATATGTCCTGGGCTTTCTGCAAATCAAACTACAAGCTAGGCCAGCTTCAGGATTACTGGTGTGCTGAATAAATTGTATTGCAGTCGCTGCCAGCGGGCCCATAATTCTAAATGTTTGGCACCCAATTGTTAGGAGCAGCAGCAATAAAACAGAGCAGCAAAAAGAGGAAAGATTTTGGGGTGAAATTGGATGACACTTTGTGAATTCAGGCTGCTTCATCCAGCTGTGTCACAGTCACACTCATGACTCGCAGTAGCCCTGCCTGGAAAGGCATGTACATGCTCCTCTTGTCTCTCCAGGTAGTTTTCCAGGCATTATTGCTTCTGCAGGCCAAGCAGGGTCCTCGCTGACCCTTTGCTGTACATTGTTGTGGGTTGGCACTGAGAAGAGTGTCCTGGAGATCACACAGGGGACTGGATGGATTAGCAAAGCTTTTTCCTACGGATTGCGTTGCTACAGAACCAGTCTGTATCCATGACAGGTTTACTCTACTATCAAACTCGCAGGAGACTTGTGTGACCACTTAGACTATAAATCTGCTCTTTTAATACATTTAGTCCTCAACTAGTCATTTCTCTCCTGTGATGTTTCTCATCTCTTTTCTGCACAGCTCCTCTTCGACATTGCTGTTAGTCCTGATTTTTTTTCCCCCCATCTCATTTCTTTCCCTCTCCCTGTTTTTCTCCTACGTCGACAGATTTGCCTGAGCAGTTTGATTACCCGCTGGAGTTTTGGTTCTTCTACAGAGTGCACGTTGCCTTTCCCGTCCTCCTTACCTCCCACATCATTCTAAGAAACTTGAGTAGGCACAAAAAGGGACACTAAGACTAGACAGAAACATTTTAAACCTATTTATTATCTAGCTTTGCTACAGCCTTGTTCTTGTTTCCCTTTCAGGAATGAAATATGTGTCTATTTCTCTCTTCTACCGGTTTGTCATATTTTGCATCTTACTGAGCTCCTATGAGCAAGGTGAAGTGCTCTCATGATGGCCTGCAAGGAGCAAGGGAAGGAGGGCCAGATTAATGGCTGGGGACCAGGGAGCTATTTGGAGGAATCCCCCACAGTTTAAGCACAGGAGGTGCAGGTGCCTTTGCACTGATAACAATTTGTAACAGTGCTTTTTTCCTAGAATTGAAAAGTAGGCCATACTGATGGGTTTGGAGGTCTAGAGAAAATATTTAAGCCTAGTGTCCTATAATCTCTTCTTCCTCTTCAGAAGGCTCTGGTGATATGATTTCACAGCCCACCTACCCTCTAGGTGTCTGAATCTCTATTTGGCAAGAGACCAGACTTAGGTCTGTGCTACTTAGGGTTTACAGATTTAATCCAGCTGAATAAGAAGACTAAGTTACTGTATCCATCGAGTGCACATGTCTGTGTGTGTATGTACAGGTAACCTACAGTGGGTTCATACACAGATCCATGCACCAACCATGGACACAGAACAGTATACTCACATGCACAGTGGGGAGAAATGGTTTAGAGGAATTGACTGATCTTAATGGGAGGCATAGAGATAGGATGAAGAACAAAGCATGTCTTCTCTGCCTGCCAGTGGAGCTGATGCCAACTGGGGGAGGGAAGGGAGGGGGCAGCCACATGCAGTCAATAATGGTGAAGCAGCTTTCATTGAAGCCAGGACTCTACTGGGGCTAACTCAGCCTGAGCCCATTGAAGAATCCCTGCTGCACCATGAACCTCCCTCATCAATGCAGAGCACTGCATAAAACCACCATCTGTCCTACTGCAAAGAGCGTTTTTAACAGCATCAGGTTCCACTCTGAATTTGTAGTCTTGGCATGCCTAGTTAGTTGTTTTGCTTTCAGATAACATAGCAAAAGGAGATTTCCTCCATGTTCTAAGTTGCTGGCTTTGGTTTGGGTCTGACATTCATACCATTTGGAAAGGAATTAGGGCAGGAGTAATTTTCTAGTTTTACTACTACCTTTTTGGTTTTTTGGCAAGTGCAGGGGAAGTTCCATACCTGGATCGCTGTGTTCAGGAGTGAGTTACTGGTCTAATAACACATTCTTTGGCATGGGCCCGAGGAAGCTGTTTCAGTAAAGCAGAAAATAGCGGTATCTGTATGCAGGGAAAGCAGTAAATTGCAACATCACTTAAAGAAAGAGCAGTGAGACCTCCAGGCTGAACTGGCAGAGCAGAATTTTGGAGGAGCTGCTGGTTTTTAGCAGCAAGTCTCAGATTTTGACTTAATGGACCACAGGGCACACTGTACCCAGAAGAAACTGAATCTGGGATCACAGACCCAAACTTAGCATGTCCTTCTGGGCTCCAAAGACCTGCTTTGCAAGTGTTAGTTTCTCTTTCATGGAATATCCTGTATCTCTTTTCCTATAATCTGTGGGAAGCAAATATGAATGCTAAATGCATTTCACAGGAAATAGAAAAAAAATCTTCTTATATGACCCACATCTCTTCCCCTGCATCAAAATGTCTTGGCTGCAAAGTCTACTATTTTTTGTCATTCAAGCTGGGCAAAACTGCACTTCTGTCTTTCAGAATAAGATAAGGCTGTCATGTCTGGGTAGCTTGTCTAGATACATTGAGCAGATACAGATAGCTAAATTCTGCCTTAAGTCTTGTGTTTCTCCATAGCTGACTCAAACCTTTTAAAAGTTCATATCCAGAAGTGATTAGAAAGAGCTCTTAGGTAGAACTGAGACTGATCAAATTTGGCTCCTAGTCACTGAATTTTGGATCTCAAGACCACTTCAGGTACATCTTGGCTATCCCTACATACCTGGCTAAAGTAACTGGGAAAGGGGAGGTTAGACTAAGAGAAAGAAGCTGTTTCTGCTCCTACATTTGTTTAGAGAATATTCTAAAAACAAGGAGATACTAAAATATTATTAACAGGGACAGCTCTTTATTTTTAAATGTCTGAAAAACACATAGTGCCTAGTGATCACTATCATAAATTCATTATATTCTGCCTTTCAGATAGTCTTTTTCATTAGCAGATCCCAGGGCTCAGCTGCAAATGCAATGCCCACATCTGTAAAAAGCTAAGCAGCCCATCTGTATTTACAAGCTGATATCTGCTCTTTCATCTCTGTTGTATAGCCTTGATATAGTTTCCTAGGTTGTTCCATGCCAGACTGCTGCAGCTGTATCCAGACATACTGGGTTCATATATTTGTAAGCTTCTCTTGGCCTGCATAGGCCATTTGCCTCATTTGGTTTCTCTCCCTTTTCCCTGTGTGGTGTACTTTTTGTTCTTAACGCAGAAGCTGAGCCTTATGCTCCGATTGCTGCAAGCCCTTGAGCTCATCCTCACTGCTTCAAAGCTGAAACCCACCTTTTGCCAGACCTCTGGCTTTGTAGGTGGGGGAGTTTATGGATTCCTCCCTTAGGGACCTATGTCACTTAAAGCAGAGTTATATGCAACTGTAAACACTGAGAAATTTCATAAACTCTTTCCCGTTACCAGCACTTTTATATAATGTTATGTATTGCAAAATAATACACTACCCACTATCCCACTATCTTTTTCTGCTGCCACCCAAGGACACTGTGATCCTATGTCTATCACAGAAATTGTGCAGACTTTCTGTTTTCACCTTCTTCACCAGCCTTCCTCTCCAAAAGACCAAGGAAATACTCTTGCTTTTATGGTAACTGGTTACCTCTGCAGTATGTCCCCACTTCTGCCTCACCAAGTCAGGTGCTCTCTTTCTTTCTTGCTTCTGACTTCATGCCTTAGATTTGAGGTGGAAAACTGGCTTGCCCTAGGCAGCAGGCACTTGGTTTTCTTTTATGCTCCATGGGGCATCATGAAAATTTAACGGGCTTTTTTTGTTATCATTGTCACTTCCTGTGAATTTTAGTCCAACTTGGATACAGAAAAACGCAAAACAGAAAATTTAAAACAAACAGAGAAGGTGTCAGAGCCTCTCATCAGAGCAAAGCTTAAAGTTTTCCACTAATACTCAAGCTCCCAGTATCAAACAGAGTTCATAAGCTTCACACAGATAAATTACCCACACGTTTGGTGCAACTGGCATGTATGCACCTCATCATCCACTAACACGTGTATTGCTTGATCTGGAATGCAAATATTTGATTGGAACTCCCAGAAACAGAAAAGTGAGTGCACAATGGGTGCAAACGCAAATAGCATCCCTTCGAGAGATGACCGTGAAGCTGCCTGTGGTCATGGAAACCACTTCTGTCTTGCCTCCCCTTCCAACACAGTGGAACTGGAACAGTTTGTTCTCACAGTAGCTGTCTTGTGCACAATCTGAGGGGTCCTGTGAAGCTGAATGTGGCTAGCCTTTGTGCTTCACTGTGCTTCCAGTGGCAGGCCACATACAGTTAACAGCCCTTCCCACACCCCACCAATACCCCTTCAAAGAGAAAATTAGATCAAAGTTTTATCAGTTCACTGTGTTTGAGAGTAACACATGCCAGGATTAATAGTTCTCAATTTTTCAGAAATATTAAAATTTGCTCTCTATTGTCAGGACAATAAATCTTTTACCCTGCAAGTTCATCTTGCTTTGGGAACGACCAAGCGATTACTGACCCCAATTACACAATTAAATCTTTGAAATAATACTGTTTGATATTAAACAATTACATTTCTCATATGAAAATATCACCATTCTCTTGCCAGCTAAGAGGGTATTAATAATGCATCTACACAGATTCTATTGTGTGTTAATAATGAATGTCTACAAAACCTTATAGGCTGTTAATACTGCATGTACCCACAAAGCTCTATAGGATGTTAATACACACCCACAAGACCCTAGGAAATGCAAATAGTGAATTCAGAGCAAGGAAATTGTATTCCCTGCCCATTCTAGTCTCCAAGGCAGCAGAACATCATAGGAAGACTTGAAAAAAAGTTCAAAATTGAGCAGCAGGAGCAGCCAGATGGTTGGGAGATTGATTTGAGGGGCAAGGGAAACAGCAGCACTTGGCTTATTGAGGTCTAAGATGTGTGAGCCGTTAACTAACAGAAGTTATGTTTGAGACTTACCAGGAACCATAGGTTTTTGGCACTGACCTCAGTGGGACTTGGATCGGAGAGTGTGAGGATTTAAAGGGGGCACATGGGTCTAATCAGAGATCAAAATGGAAACATGGAAGCTGTTGGTCTGGTGAGCTAGCAAGTGGTGTGAAACCCTGGATGTACCTGCACAACAAGTATGCCAGGATATTTCCATCCCCAGATGTAATAAATAAAAGCAATTAAATTGCACTGAGAAAGGAAAGATGGAAACTGCCTGGAAGAACTTAGATACTGAGAGCTGAAATATGTGAAAGCCTGGAAAGATTAAGTAAAAGTCTCACTGCTGGCAGTAGTTAAAACCAGTCTGGACTAGGCTGTAGGAAAAAACATTGAAGAGAATTATATGGTCCTGGCTCCACTGATGCTGGACTAGATGACACAAATGGTTTCTTTAGCCTGTGCTGTCCCAGTTGCTCTGGAATACTGAAATACGTGAGACTTCATCACTGAATTCGATTTAAAAATAAACAACTCTGGCACTTACTGTTGGATGACAATGATTTTTCTCCACAGTTCGCTGCTAGAAGCTAATAATTCAAACCTACCAAGTGAAGGTTACTTGGTAATTACGGAAAGATGCCCTTTACTATTCACACTGGTACTTGAGCACTGAAAACAAAGAAACTTCTCTCTTCAGTGCCATACAATATATTATGCATTGAATAATATTGGATCTTGGAATCATATAGGATCTTTCTTTCAATTACACTGAAGAGCTGGCAAGCTTCTCCTGTTGCCGCAGAGTGGGGTTCATTCACTTGAGTGGGTCTGGCTGTGTGGCACTTTCTGTTCTTCAAGTTTTTTGATGGCAGCAAAGGACGGAGCAAGCAGTGACTTTGCTTGGCATGCTCAGCAGCGACGGTCACTCCTTCTGGTTGGATGGTGCTTACCCAGTGCCCTGTGCTCAGTGGAGACTTCTGAGATAGGCTGGTAAAGCCAGCAGACAAAGACGATGTATTCAGTACACAGCACAGTTTGCATGAGAGTGACTTAGGGACAACATAACCCCTGACCAGGAGAGTTGGAAAAGCAAAAGAAACCTGGAAAAAAAAAATACCCCAAAACTAAATAAACCTTCAGTCAGGTCCCCTAGGAACAGACTGGGGCACTGTGTAACAAAAGAACTATTTGCTTCAACTATAAAACACTCCTTTTGTGCTCTCTTCTGTGTGTATTGTAGTGAATGTATTGACTGGCAGGAATGTTCATGGGAACAGTGAATTTTATGTAAATATTAGAGACTATTTGCAGGAAGCCAAATTTGAACTCATAAAAAGTAGTATTCTCTATGGAAGCCTGATCCTAAAGGTTACCCAGAAAACAGAAACATTCAGTGGGATTTACTGCATATATTTAACAAAAGTGTATCTAACCCAGCTCTGATTTTGAATATCGACTATCTGGGGACAGTTTGTGGGCAAACAATATGCTGAGAATTATTTACCGAGACAAGTCAGCAAATAATTGCAAATGACAAATAAATTTGAGAAAATTACAAACTGCTTATGGACAATTCATGAACAGAAGCAAGGCAAAATTAATCAGATAAATTATTCAAAATGAATGAATCTCTCAGCTCTAATTAAAACTCTGTAGCATATTAATAATACATGCCCAGAGAACCACAAACAGAATCATATAGCCAAAAGGATCCATCTGTGTCTGCGTCACAGACCTTCCCATCCTAGAAAAGGATTTGCTGTATCTTTCTTGCTGTAAGATTTCTCAGTATCTTTTTGTGTTTGCATGTTGATTCTTGTTGCAGCTGATAGAAACCCTCTTTGCACACAGTGTATGTGGTTAGTGTGGTATGTTTGTCCACTGATGCTTGTGATGTGTGGGATCATTCCTTCACAGTTATTTTGTTGTTGATTTTCCAGCCCTAGAGAAATTCCTGGAAAATATGCAAAGTATCATCTGGGCTTATGTGAAGTTGTTGAGGCTTTTCTTTCATGAGTGTTGCAAAGGATTCTTTTCTAAGATACAAGTAAAGACCTATGGATTTAATCCTGAAAATGCTCAGAAGCAGAAATGATGCTGGCTCCCCCAGTCTGAGGCTGCCCACACCACGTCTGCCAGTGCTCCCCCTCCTGCCCCACATACTGCAGTTGGTGACACCTTGCATGTAGGTTTGCCATAACGTGATGTATGTTGCCTGCTTGGAGGAAGCCTTATCCTAAATGAGAGTATTTTGAGGGGCTCAGTCACTGTGTGTAGCAGGAGGTCCTGCTAGGGGCAAGAAGCAGAAGCCAGTGCCAGTAGGCTGGCTGTGAGCTGGACACCTGAACATCAGCAGTGATGCATGTTTAAAAATCCCAGCAAATGAAGGAAATTGGCTCTTTCCCCCTCCCCCACCTGTATAATTTAGCTCTGCTTTTAATATAACTGTGTCTTTGTACTCTCAGGAACTCCCCAAATCCATTCCCCCTACTTTCATTCCCTGCCTGACAGAGAAGACCTAGTCAATCAGAAAATTGTTTAATACTTTTCCTTTTATTCCCTAGAGATCCCCTGGCTTTCTGTGTTCCCATTC
This sequence comes from Empidonax traillii, assembly GCF_003031625.1. Classification (NCBI taxonomy): domain Eukaryota; kingdom Metazoa; phylum Chordata; class Aves; order Passeriformes; family Tyrannidae; genus Empidonax; species Empidonax traillii. Next base: position 1,681,632 of record NW_020955239.1, on the reverse strand, counting down.
ATCAGTCCCTCTTCTACCAGCCACCCCCACCCCTCGTGTCTTTTATCTGCTTAAAACCAATCACTCTTCCCCTCTTCTTTTTTCACTTCACAAAAGGAATCAGAATTTAATAAGAGAAAGCTGCAAAATATCAGCATTAATCCCCTTGTCCTCATGGGGCTGGCGCCATGAGTCCCTGGGTCCCCTTATCGGCACCAAACTGTATTTCACCAGCTAGAACCCTTCTGATAGCATAAATACCTGCCATGCAGGTGTCTCCAGCTGACAAGATAACATGTTAACAGTCATACATCCCCAATTTATGCAAAAAGCCCATCTTCCTTCTGTTTATTTCATCTCATGGTGGATGAAGAGCTAGGGAAGGGAGAGGCTGAAAAATTAAATCCTTTCTGTTCCCATACACTTGAAGAGCCAAATGACACATCTCCCGCCTATACAAAGCAAAGGCCTTTCTCTCCTGCAATTCACTTATTAGCGGTTGTGCAATGGTGTTGTTGCAGAAAAATGGGTAGGGAGTAATTGACTGTGGAATCCCATTAAGCTTTGTCATAATGCACAGTCCCAGAGTGGGCACTGCAGAAACACCTCCATCAAAATCACCTGCAGAAGGGCATGGTAGGGGGATGATTACACCCATGCGGAAGGTGAAAGATGCTCAGAGTACATCCCGCTCTTCACTGGCCACCTTGGATGCCTGTTTCACTCATAAACAAGGGCAGGGACACAGATGTATCTCTTGGAACTGCAGAGCTAGCTCAGCCTTAAATTCTCCTGTGCAGGTAGTGGAGAGTCACATTCCAAGAGGAGCTGTGTAGCAGACTGGGGAGAGACACCTGTGTTTGGCAGTGGCAAATTTTCACCGCAGGGTGATGGTAGTGGACTGCACCACCATCTGAAGAGGGTGCCGGTTGTCCATGGACAGCTTGTGGGAGTCCTCTGTGTCAGCAGTTGGCATTCCTCCTGCAAAAGCCCTCAAGTGGCTATTGCCTGCTGAAGCTCTCCGGGACTGCAGGCTGAGGAGGATTTGCTTCAGTTCACAACTCTTTTAGTTGTGTCCTCTGATGCAATTCACCACCATCAACAAGAGAGGAATAGTACACGTTGTGCATGAAAACAGCTGTCTTTACTTCATCCTATGGGGCAGAATAGGGCTGGGCTGATCGCAGTGAACAGGATGCAGCAGGGAAATACAAGTGCATGGAAAATCACAGGTTTTCTAAAGCTTTAGTTATATTATCTGAACTACATAAGGTTAAACTGGTGCAGCCTCCAGGTCCATAACAGGTATGGGTATAAACATGCCTTTAACCAGTGCAACTTGTTCTTTTCAGTTTAGGAAATCAAGCTTTAATTGCAAAAGGACCTAATACAGGTCTAACAGTTGCTTTGATTTAAATGGCCAGTAAAAGCTTCACTAAGTCAAATAGTCAGACCTGTACAAAGGTTGAGTTGACCAGCTTGACCTACATACTGAAGTCTGATCTCAGGGGTAGCTGAGACGGGTAGTCTGAGATCAGGACAAACCCTGCTAAAAAAAAAAAAAAAAAAAAAAGGAAAGAATGGTACTTCATAAGCAGAGGAACGGCGATGCAGTGCCATTTCCATTCCTAGGCAGTGGCATTTTCTCTGCTCCACAGCACCTTTGGTTCACATAGTGGCTGATGATGTGTGGGGAGGGAAATAAGCAGCAAGGGCAAATGACCTCAGAAGCAGCAAAGAGTTTGGTTTCCATTGCAAGTGCCCTTATTAGGGAAAAAAAAAAAAAAAGGTAGGAACAAAAAGAAATGAAAAAAAAAGGACAGGGCAGAAAAATGCCTAGAAAAGATGTCTTCAGCTGTTTCCACACCAGCTTCAGCTGCTCCTAAAATGGGTTATGGTTCCTTAAATATATGTTTAATCCTAATGTCACAAGGGTTTTCTATTCGTTAATAAAGGCAGGTATTAAAAACAGTGGTGATTTCAGGTGAATCACACTTCAGTATTTATCTTGGTCTCAAATCTGCACTTGATTTGTAATGTGCTTGAAATAGGGGTTGTATCTTTGGTTTTTGTGTGTGTAATACTTATCGTAGTGCCTTTCTGTTCTGCAAATACAACTCCCGTGTGCTGCCTCTGTACAAAAAATTAGAGATAATAATAAATCACAGTCAGGTCTGATTCTGGGCAGAGCAGTTGTGTAGGAGAGGAAAAGAACAGCAGTTGTTAATTCATACATGTTCCTGTACACTCTTTAGGTTGTCATTTCCTTTCGATGTCTGCCCTTGCTACGTGTTAAAAAGTAAAATGACTTCTCTAGGATGAAGGCTTGTTTTGCTGGTGCTGAAGATCCCAACTTTTAAGCTCTGGGGACAGGTGTGGTATCTGCCATCACTCACAGAGCTTGGAAATCAAAATGCCTATGCCTGTTATGTCAGTGAGAGTGGCTGCCTCACTCTGACAAAGGACTCACTTGACTGGTGGACTAGGTATAATGAATTACTTTCTGAGCCAGTGTCCCTTTCCTCCCTCATCAAGGCTAATTAGCATTCTGTGCCACCCGGGTCCCTCAAGCCTCAGGAGTCTTCACCTCTGCACTGAGGTGCTACAAGGAGATCAGCTCTACCCCCAGACCCTCCAATTTTCCATGTTGTAACTGATGTCACTTGCCAGACCTCTACCTCATTTTTGCCCTTGGGACCTCTCCATGAAGACACCTGCCTTATTAGATTAGGACAGTTCCCTATGGGGACATGGAGATGTATGGATCATGTCTACTGCAGTTTCCATCTCCAAACTATGACACATCATCGATCAGCAACTTTCCGCTCTTGTGTCTCCTCTCTCAGGCATTAATGACCTTGATGGACACCTCCCGCTGTAAAAGTGTATTGTACTGCCATGTTTTACAGCACTGAAAAACATGCCTATGATGCCATCTGAAGCCTCCTGTTTCTTCTTCAGCACTGAAATTTTTGCTATATCCATAGTGAGAGAGAACATTAGCATGAATGAACATGATGGAGAGCTATAAAGTTTTTATTATCGCAATTTTAGGCTGTTCATCTTATAAGTGGCAAACTAACTCCTTGGGAGGGAAGTGCCTTGGGAAGAACTCTCTGAACAGTTCAGGGAGGAATCCCAGTGGGGACAGAAGAGAGGAAGGACAAGAGAATTTGTGTTGTTCATAAAACCAGAATAAAGGCGGTTTGCCATAAACCCCTCTCAGCTACACTCAGGTAGTGTGAAATTGTTGTCTTGATCTGGCCTGCTCTGGTATAATAGAGAACAATATTTAGCCTCTTATATGTGCTAGTTTGGGACTGGGTAATATGATTAATAAAAAGCTGCTTGCACAATACCCAGCACAGCTGCCATGGCACATGTACAGGTTCTGGATTTGTGGATGAATAGACTCTAAATGCGTAAGCATTTTTCTTGTATTTACTCCCCTTGGCCCTCCTCCTTTATAAAACACACTTTCTGTGCAACTTTCTCTGGTCTCTGGACTGTGACTTTTAGAGGGGTCTGTATAAGTCTGTGTGGGTAGGAGGTTTTTTGTCACTTATTGCTAGGGCACTGCAGAGCTCTCTGAATTTAAATTTATGTGTTCCGGCTTTTATTGCTGTGCCACTTGGCTCTTTTGAATTATCACAGTCACCAAATGAATTTTATAGTCCATTGGGGGCTGTCCATGCTTGTTAAGGTGATATTTCCATCTCCAGTGTGCTGTGGAATCTTATCCGCCACGCAGTGATCACTTCTACCCGCCAGCTGCCTATTGCTTCTTCAGGAAACATCTCTGCTCCTTGGAGACTCAGGCAGTTATGGGATCACTTGGGGGGCGGGGTGGGGGGGCTTCTGGAAAAAGAGCCAACTTGCAGTGCGCAGTGGGCATAACTTCTGCTCAGGAAAGACGTGAAATAGATGCTTTTGCAATGTTGGGTTGTGCCAGCTGTCTAGTTGGCTGTTTGGTGCAGAGAACCAGCAAGGTATGACTTTCGGGTACTGTGCACCCCTGGGCCCCACTTCGAGGATTTTGATGACATCCCCCAATTAAAGGGGGTTCATCAAGCAGAGGAGGTAGCCCCATGGTAGGTGACTACAGAAATGGCAGGGCTGCAGCTGCAGTAGCTTTAGATTCCACTGCAACCAGATATTCTGCTGACAGTGCAAAGCCCATTCACCGGGGCCATTCACTAAACTTGGTTCCAGTGTAGATGTCATCTTTGTGCAGAGCTGCTTCCCTTGCTTTTGTGACAAGGACTCCAGTGTGGTCCTTCATCACGATGCAGAAAAAGACTGAGACCAGATCTGGACTTCCCTTGCTTTGTTGCTCTTTCTTCTGATACCACCCTTCAGTTCTTCATTAAACGGACCCCTCCCTCTTCCAGAGGGATTTGTCATTTTGCAGGTGGCTCCTCGATGTCTTTATTGTAGTTGTCAAAATTTTGGGGGCATTTTGGAGAGAGTTCTCCATGCCCTGCATCAGATCTCGTGTTGAAGCAGACCTGCATGATGGCAGAGGTGGGAGAGAATATGAGGATTTTATCACTCTGCAGTGATGAATGCTCAGAACTTAATATGGTGCTGCAGTGCGAGGAGTATTCCAAGGACACACCTAATAGCTTGCACACCTAGGAGGGATCACAGAAATCTCCCTTTCCAGCTCAGTGTCCTGAAGCCCAGCATCCTCTTCCTTTGCACAAAGCTCTCAGGCACATGGTGTGATTCTTGTGTTGTGCTGCACAGGGCCAGGAGTTGGACTTGATGATCCTGATGGGTCCCTTCCAACACAGCATATTCTATGATTCTATTCTATGTCTTTCCCAGGAGACTTTACCTCTTCTCAGTGTTCCTCCTAGGAGCCCTACAGACACACTGCACATTGCTGTTTAGATGTCTCAAAATAAATTTCTCTCTCTTGGAACCTCACCTGTTTTTTCTGGGATCACTACCCAAAAACCCTTTTTGCCCTTCGATGGCTTTGCTGGTCAGCAGCCTCAGTATGTCTGCAGTCCTGAGACCTCGGAGCTAGAGAGATCAGCTCTGTGTTTCAGCCTGATATTGGTTGTTCTACAGATCATCTGGGGTTCTTACTTTTTTTTTTTCCCGAATGCCCTTAGCAATGCTCTCATAGGAATAAACCACTGGAAGATAACTTGTCAGTTTCTTTTTCCTGTGCAAAGGGCTCCTGATGGTATTTCTCCATGAGTCCTTGCTGGACTTAATGTGATCTTGTTTCCTCTCCTTTGTAAACTACTGATCTATGATATATTGCAGCTGTTTCCACAATTTATTTCCCTAAGCCTGTCATCAGGCTAATTGGTTTTCTGTTTAAGTCCTGGATCTTTCAGATTACTATGTGTGGGCACTTTGCAGGATCCAAGCCCCAGATTTTCATTCTCCACTGTCATTAGCTGTGTTAGAGTCTGTGTTAATCCCTCTCCAGCTAACTATCTTCATGCAGCAATTTAACTGCTTCATATTGGCATACGTCTTCTATCAGGGGTGTGCTGTGTTCCTATGTCACCCTTGTGGCAGCTATTGTGTCTCTCCTACTGAGTGCAAATAAAAGCAAATTTTAAACATAATAAAGTTTAGAGCTATACATTTCGTTCTTTTCCTCCCCTTCTGTCCCTCACAAAAAAAAAAAAAAAAAGAGATTCCTGTAAGATGCTATCGTGTCCATCATTTAACTAAACTGTACATATCTAGCATTTTTAATCTCCCTTCGTAAATCAGTCCCTCCAGGCCCTTATCTCATTCAGCTGTCTGGAAATTAAAAAATAAAGTAGAGCTCACAATAGGAAGAAGTCTGGAATTCTTTTGAGGGGAAAGAGAGTAGCAGGGGAGGGACTGAGTGGCAGCAAAAAATTCTTACTATTCTGTAACCCCTTCCATCTAAGGATCTCAACATACTTTGCAAACGGGAATGAATTAAGGGTCATTGTGTCCCCCATGAAGCTGAAGAGTCTTGTCACAGCACCAGTCTTTATGAAGCATATGCAGGTGTTGGAATTGCTCAGCCACTGCAGGGATAGAAGCTATTTCTTCCTGCTGCGGGAAACTAGTATCTACCTGCTTCAGTTAGAAGTGGAGAGGAGAGTTCGCATTAGGAGAAGAAGACATCTGAAAAAGATGAAAAATTCAGACCCCTTCTAGTAAAGGTAACTGGATTAAATATGAATGCATTATAAATACTCGGTATTTTAGAGGTTAGAAAATTCAGACAAGTAAAGTAATATGCCCAGCTCATGAAGCAAACTAAAGGCAGAGAGAGGGAATCTTCATCAGTTGCTTTGACTGCAGAGCAATCCTTTCTGCAAGTAGCAGCAAGTTTTCTCTACTTGTGGCCAGCAGCATGAAATTTGGGCTATACAGCTAGGGATTCAATTGGCTTTATCAGAAACTCCAGATTTGCTTAGAGGCACCAAGGGAACAGTCTTTCTCAGGAGATTGCCACTGCTTCCTGCTTTAAGGAAGATTGTTTTTGAGGAAGATGAGAGCAGTTGTCTTTCTGGTGGTATCTTGGCATTCCACACCAGGTGCCCCCAGCTCCAGGATGGCACCCTGGCCTGCCCTGAGATGAGATAGCAGAAGGTCACTTTTTTTTTTTCATCAGATTGGACCTAATTTCTTAATGTAGGCTTGCATTTGTTCTTCTCTTACCCTTACTGCTTCAACCCATCCCCAATACTTATCTCTCAGATTCATCCCTTCCCTCTGTCCTGATTCTCCTAACTGCTTGTTCAGATTAGGAAACATCCTTTCAGCCTCTCTCTCATCCTCATTAAATCTGCTTTTTATTTTTTTGTCTTTATCTTCATCTCCTCCTTCCTAGACTGTCACTAAATTAAAGAAAAAAAAAAAAAGAACTAAAGTGAAAAAAAGCTCTTTAATGTGTTTTAAAAAATCTCTTTGAAAATTATACCGTCTGTGTCACTTCTCTCTGTGTGTCTCTTGTTGTATTTATTTATTTATTTATTTATTACACACCAAACTAAAAATTGGCTTATTGATAAAGCCACAGTGGCTGCTGTTTGCTGATGATTAGGTGCAAAGAGGCTTTTCCCTGGTAAGATAGATAAATAACAAGGAAGTTTGCCAATGACACCAAGCTGTGTGGTGTAGTCATCACACTGGAGGGAAGGGATGCCATCCAGAGGGACCCTGGCAGGCTTGAGAGGTGGGATCCTGCAAACCTCATGAAGTTCAACAAAGCCAAATACAAGGTCCTGCACATGGGTTGGGCAACCCCAAGCACAAATACAGGCTGGGCAGAGAATGGATTGAGAGCAGCCCTAGAGATTTGAGGGTTCTGGTGGATAAGAAGGTTGACTTGAGCCAGCAGTATGCACGTGCATCGTAGGGCACCAAACATATTCTGGGCTGCATCGAACGCAGAGTGGCCAGCAGATCAGGGGAGGTGATTTTGTCTCTTTACTCAGCTCCTGTGTGACCCTACCTGGAGTACTGTGTCCACCTCTGGTTCCCCCAACATAAGAGCAATATGGACCTGTTGGAGCGAGTCCAGAGGAGGGTGACTAAGATTCTTAGAGAACTGGAGCACCTCTCCTATGAGTGCAGGCTGAGAGAGTTGGCATTGTTCAGCCTGGGAAAGAGAAGGCTCCAGGGAGACCTTATAGCAGCTTCCAGTACTTGATGGGGGCTGCAAAAGAGTGGCAGAGGGACTTTTCACAAGGGTACATAGTGATACAACAAGGAAGAATGGCTTTAAACTAAAAGAGGGCAGGTTTAGTTATATACAAGGAATGATTTCTGGCTTTAAACTAAAAGAGAGCAGGTTTAGTTATATACAAGGAAGGATTTCTTTGTGAGGCACTGGAACAGGTTACCCACAGAAACTTTCGATGCCCCATCCCTGGAAGTGTTCATGGCAGGTTGGATGAGGCTTTGAGCAGCCAGGTCTAGTGGAAGGTGTCCCTCTCCATGGCAGGGGTGTTGGAACTAGATGATCTTTAATGTCTCTTCCAACCTAAGCAATTCCATGATTCTAGGATGCTATTAAATATGCAAAAGATGTCTTTTACACTGCAAGGACAGGCTGAGTATTTGCATTCCTCCTCCTCCTTCCAACACCTCATGTCACAGGCACAGATGTCCAGGAAAAAGACTGGACTAGAATCCAAAGATAAAAGCACTTTGCCCACAAATGTGCACTTAACCCCAGGCACTAATTCCAGAAACAGCTGATGTCTCCAGACCCTTGAGAAATGTTCTGGTTTTTAGCAGACTGCAAATTGCAGTATCTCAACCCTCATGGCTTCCATTAGTCAGCCCTAGATAGGAAATGGTACAGAAGAGCAGCTTCTTACCCAGTGGGAGCAAGAATGGGATGTTCTTTTTCAGCAAGAAAAAGAAAACAGTAGCAGTTTGCTGTTTTCAAATATGTGAGGACCCAGACCAAAACAGCTCCTCAAAATACCCTAAATTTAGGAAAATCCTTATCTGGATTCATCTACTTGTAGATGTTAAAGTTTGAAAAGACCAAATCTTGGCTCTGATTTCAAACTGGTGGTACAATATGACCATGTGTTTCCACGCTATCATTGCTGTATCTATCTCAAGTATTAAGAGGAATGAAAATGCAGCAGCCTAGACTTCTGTGTTGCCCATATGCATCTATTCAGAGCTGTGTGCCTTTGGCAACTAAAACTTATGCCCTTGCAGCTTTAAAGCTTTTGGCAAATAGGACAATCAGGTTGAAGGTAGCTGGCTACAATCACCCTTCTGGTATTGGTGATGAGGTCGGTAACTCCTGGTAGCAGATATCTAGACCATCTGTGCAATCCAGTTTAGCCACTGGATGGGCACTGACATGAAAGAGAGGGTTTGATGACCACATGTAGAATCACAGAAGTGTGGAGGGGAATGCTCGTTGGATCTCTAGTCCCCTGTCTGAGTTCCTTCTTGAAGCCAGACATGTCCCAGGTGCCAGTATGTCAAGATCAAAAGGGCTACATCTCAGTGGGTTAATTTCTTCTTTTCCCAACTTTCTCTACCTCATGGCTGCTGCTACATCCTTGCCACTCTGCCAACACCAAGGGCAGCCTTGGCTGCCTATCCAAGTCTCAGTTCCAGAGGCACACGACACGGCACATTGCAGAGCCAGTGTCAGTTCAGATCAGCTTATTCATCAAGGGTTTGTAACTAGGGAGTGAAATCTGCTTCAGCCATTGGGGACCACTGCTGCAGAAGGCAAGAAACAGGTTCAGTGCACTATGTAGTGGGGGTTTCTCTATCTCTGTGAAAAGACCCTGCTGTGGACCCTGGGAGAAAGAACAAAGTCTCTGCATAATTAGGAAGCATGGGAACCTCTTCCAGTCAGTCTATCATTCCCTGCCATCCAACTGACTGGAAAGTCCATGTCACAAATGAAAGGGTACATCGCGGCTTTCCTGCTGGAATATCTGGCATAGCGATGAAGTAGAAAAAGGGGAAAAAAAAAAACCTAAAAATTGATAAAAACAAGAACTCCCATCAAAAAAAGTGAAGTAAGATAAAGATGGAGGAGGTTGCAGAATGAAGAAACTTTGTATCACAGGGAAGGTCCGTACAAGTTCTCCGCGAGATGGATCCAGCCATGTTCTCCCAATAGTAAGAAAGCAGGAGTGACACTAACACCATGCATAAATGTAGCTATGTTTAATCATTGCTGTGGCTTGTACTGGAAGACACCATATAATAATACAAACTGGCATTGCTGCACGGATCCAAGGAATTGTGTGCTCCTTCTCAGTTTACTTCACATAAATCTTGGCTCTCCAGCAGCAGCAACAAAATGTTGCTGAGAATCCAGAGGGAGGTACACATGGAGCAGGAGAGGACCCATGCCCTGGCTGGTGCTGGTAGTAGTTTGCTCAGAGATAGAAAGTAGTCTGCCCTCTGTGGTGGTGCCAAACAAAGCCCAGAGCATATCCATTTGCAGTTTATCCTGTATCATTTTGAAGTTGCCTTTGGCTCTCCTATTTATGTGTCATTCTGCCTTTTATCTTCCCCTTACTTTCTTGGTAAATAAGTAAGCTTGATACCCTATGCCTTTATGCCTGGAGTTGCCACTCCTCAAAAACACAGTGAGGCTCAACAATAACATGCTATCCTAGCAGTGGGGACTTTTTAATGTCTTCTGTCTCAGGGAAATATCTGGCATTTGCCATACAAATCTCTGTAGTCCTCTTCAATGTTTATTCACTAATTGTTATCCACTGCTCCCATAGAGCACTTTGTCTTCGATGACTTATCTAAGTGGCACATTTATTCCCATACAAGCTTTGTGAGTGAGAACAAATCTAGTTTATTCTGTTGAAGTGAAAATTAAACCAATGGGCTGCAGTATTGGAATCAGGAGTTATGCAAAATGAGACCGTAAAATGCACTGTCAGTTATCTACGTGACACTCTCTCTCTCTTCCTAGTTCTGCCTTCAGGAGCTCTCTTCCAGCTCACGGCTCCTGCAGCCCTATGAATGCAGAGTGAACACCAGGAGTTATTCTTCCTGAGTGAATAATGTACATGTCATATGGCCTTCTGGGATATACCCTCTCATCATTAAGGAACAATGGAGTGAAAGTTCCTTTTCAAAGCAGCTCCTGACCCCACTGTTCTTACTAGGCTTTTTACCTAGAAAAGGGAGGTGTGCACTAATATAGTTCTTTCTCTTCCTTATATGGTATTCAGAGTATTTCTGTTTGGAGCATCCTCTTCAGGGTGTGATGACAAGAAAGGCAAATGAATCATCCTTGGGTTTGCACCTCCAGAGCAAGTATTAGGCCCTTCACTTTCTTTAATGCTGGCAGTTGAGGTGTGGTCCTCAAGGGCTCACATAGATCCAGTTGTCTCTCTTCGTACTCTTTTGCTTGTTCAGATGGAAATCTCTGAGTAACTATGAGTGACTCTTTCCCCAGGGGTCTGCACAGGATGCAGCACTCTGGGGCCTCACCACTACTGGGACACATGATCCCAAAAACAACCAAGCATGGAGGCTGGGATTTTGCTGGGGAGAAGTTCAGATCACAGTATTGTGAGCAAGGGAGGTTTACAAGCTTCTTCAGACCTGGAATGTGATCAATTAAACATGAAAAAATGTTTAATTAAACTAACTTGAAAAAGCCTGAAAGGGTCACGAAAACTGAAGGCGACGATGCCAGTTCCCCACAGCATATGGCAGAGCAGCCGCTCTCCCCATGCTACAAACACAGGACTGTCACTTCAGAGGGACACGCAGCCCTTTCATTTTGCTGGCTGTCACCACGGCAGCAGAGAGACCAGCCTGGGAGCCACCATGCCCACCGCCATGCTCCCCTTATAAACAGGTCCCTCGGAGCACCTGATTTCACCTGGGGAAGGCAGATAGGGAAAAGCTACCCATTTTTCCACCGTTGGAGACTGGCAGATGCCAGCGTGGTGCAGGAGCATCACCTGTTGTGGAGGCCTGGGGGGCTCCTCTGCTACATGCCACTGGGATTGAAGCACTTTATTCTTGTATCAAAGAGAATTTATATTGGACATCTAAAATCATTTTAAAACAGAGAAGTCTTGATTTACTCTGTGTTCAAGGCTGTTTTGATGTGGGAGCATTTCAAGGGGCGGGTAGCCCTCGTTTCTCAGCTCTACCTTTCAGTGCATACATCCTCAGATGTGCTGGGGCAGGGGGGTCCAAGGCTTGTCATGGGGAGCAGGTCTATATTGCAGCCACCAGCTGGAGGGACGGGGAGCAACTTTTAGTTTTCAGAAAGGATGAGTGAGTGAATATAGGCTCTTAAATTACTATGATAAGCTCTTTCCCATAGGAAGATATTGGGAAATCTAGCTTGAGCATTTAGTGAGGGAGCTTCTGGTGTTGGTGATGACTCCCACCATTGGCTTAGAAAGTTTTGCTGTCCATTTGCCTGTTATGGCTTCCCTCAGCTCAAGCAGCAACACATCATTTGGTATTCCTTTTTATGAACAGGTCATGTGCTCGGTTATATGTAAGCACAGAAAGTACAATCACAAACTTGAAAGGTCCTGGGACTGCAGAGCACCGTGGGAGAACAAGGAGTGTGGTCACGTGTTGGTGGCTCTATTTTCATAGTGCACAGGGGAGATTTTTAAAGGGTTATGGCATGTCACTGGGAGTTCGGTGTTCAAGTATCACAGTGTTTCAGGTGTTGGGTTTTCTTAAACATGCTGGTCTTTCCTATATTTTATCTGTATAGGAAGAAGAAGGGAGTGGCTCTGGCAGCACAGATTTATGAGATGAGGCCCAGAAACAGGCAGGGTCATGACTGAGTGGGAAGCATGGGGCAAAGGAGGAGGCTGAAATCCTAGGAGGTAAAGTCAAGCAGGTGAAAAGGATGGAGAGACTGAAATTGCTGTAGGTTTTTGAAAGTGAGAAGAAGAAATTGAAACTCAATCCAGCAAACACTTCAGAACCAAAGGAGGGTTGAAGCGGGATAGGTGTGCTATGATGGGATTTCAGGGTGAGGAAAAAGAATGCTAATGGCTATATTGTGTATGCTTTGCATGTCGGAAAAGCTGTGGAAAAGTTGCACTGCATGGAATTTAAGCAGTAATGAGCGGCCAGGCATGTCTCCCAGCTGTCAGGACAAAAAAGAAGGGCTTGGGTGCTGGCTCTGTTGCGGAGCTGTCTTTATCCCGAGGGACTTCAATCAGAAAGCCTTTCCTTAGGAGGTTCATTATCTCCTCTGTCTTCCCTGCAGTCTCTCATTCTCTGCACGGACAGAAGTGGCCCCAAACTCCAGAGACCAGGCTGCATCATAGTGGCCTTATTCCTTTCAGACTTACCAACTCCCTAAAGGCTTCTGCCTTTCTGAGCTCTGTCAGGAAATTAGTTTGCTGAAGAGAAAAGGCACAGTCATTGTAAAAACTATTCCAATTAAGATATTTAATTGCAAAGGAGGAGAAAACATTTGTAAATTGAATGAATCACCCTGTTTACGGCACAGAAGAGTAAGGAATGATCTGAGAGGAAGCTGACATTTTGGCAGTCTGAGGCACAGGAGATGCAGCTGAGTGTATCGAAGTAGCAGAGGACATAGTGGCTTTTATAGCAATAGCAAAGCAATTAACCTTGCTTTCCCTACACTTCCTTAGACATATGATTGATTTTAAATACCAAAGTGTGTCCTGTATTCCAACCGCTTCTCCAGCCAGTGCTCTCCTCCGGGCAGCAGGCGTGTAGCGGGGCTGTGCTGAGGCAGGGGCAGCAGGGAAGGGGCAATTGCTGCAGGCACAGCAGTGACCACCTGTCAGCTGAAGCTCATTAACTCATCCAGCACCTGCTCCCACCCTAATGAGATGGGGGGAGCACCTCCAGCGGGAGCTTCTATGCCTGGACCACAATGCAATTACATTTGGGTTTGTCTGTCTCTCGTGTAGCATAAGACATCAGAAGTGCAGCAGAGACTGGAGCACTCCTGAGTAGTCAGGGGTTGTGGCTGCCTGTGCCATGTGTATATTTATAGTACAGCCTCCAGGCTGTCCCCTCAATTGCTGTTGCTGTGTGAGAAATGAGGGTGATGAGAGACATCCAACAAGTGATCAGAAGGAGGTGGAATCCATGAAGCACTCACACTTGGTAAGATATTTGCAGCAGTAGCTGTGTGCCTGGTTGCTTAACTATTAAATAGCATGTCTGTACTCCCATAGGATGTTCTGCAGTAATAATTAATAGTGATTACATAGTGATAACACAATGGTTATGCTAATAGTTCTATCAGCCGGTAAGTAAAGAAAGATGAGTGAGTACTATAAATATAGTACTATGTGGAGAGCAGTCTTAATGACGAGAGTATTGCATATAGTAAATATGCTGATATTGCTTATAGTAAATAGTATAGTGTAGTATATCCTTACCTACTATGATCCTTACCTACTTTGCATTTTCCCTGCAATGTTTCAGTCCTGCTCCTCTGTTTCCCCCTCTACTCTCAGCTGCACAGAGATGAATCAAGATTCATTGCTTTCAAGTCAAGAAGGAAACATGCTGGGCTGAATAGATACCCATTAATGTGCATACTTAACCTCCCAACAGAAACTTAAGTACCCTTTACAGACAGGTGCTCAGGACAGCTATAAACTCGGGGCTCAGAAGGCTTTGCCTGGGTGCCAACTTTCATAAGTATTTATTTTCCTTGCACTGTGTCACATGGAAATAGTGAGGAAGGTGGATGAGAATAGGATGAAACCTCTTACATGTCTCAGGTCCATTTCATCAAGGTGCCTTGCTACTCAAGGCATGCACACTTACTGATTCACAACAGCAGTGCAAGGAAATCCAGCCTCCTCTGAGTATCTGAAGTGAGCACAGAGATACAGTGGTGCATGCTCATATTCCCTGCCATTGACTTCAGGAGGAACTTGGAGCTGTTCTGTATTTTTGGGGGGCTTAGTTCCCAGACACTGATGCTTTCTCAGGGTGGTGCTTGCTACTAAAGATGAAAGAAGGCAACCCTGAGGTTAGTGATATGATAAATGCTAAAAGAAGATAATTGTAGGGAAGCAGGGGTTAATGGACGGAAGATCTTATGTAGCTGCACTAAGCAGGCAGCCAGTTATAGCTGGAATTAAGGGCTGCATCAGGGACAGTAAAGCAGTAGGTGGCTTCTATTTCAAGACTCTTCTTACCAGGAGAAGCCTAGAAAGGAGGCAGATTCAGAAGTCCTGTGAGCTGACTGGTGACCAGCTTGTTACACATGGATTGCAGTGTATGGAGAGCACTAAGGTTTTCTCAGGCCCAGACAGTTATGCTCTGCAGAAGAATACACAGCATGTGGTAAGCTGACCAATAGGCCAAGTGATCTGAGATGATAAAAAGGGGCAAGGTAGCATCAGGGAGAGGAAGAAACCTTCTTGGGAGTGTACTCACAGGTGAGGGATTACATACCTTGGACCATGTTGGAGGGTGCTCTAAAGCAGGTAGATCTGCCCAGAGACCTGGCTTATGCTCCTGTCCTAACAACAAGTTATATTTGTGGGGGAGCAGCAACTGCAGGCAATAACTGTGGACCTGGACCTGCTTCTGCTTATTAAAGCCATGGTGTGAGACATGACTGTGGTGCTTGTTAGTGATCCAAGGAGCATCCTGGAAGGACAGGTCTGTACAAACTTGGTGTACTTTTGCTATCAAGTGGTGAAAGCTGCTGTACTGAGGTGCTGAAGAATATGAGGTGTAGTGTCTCCTAAGCTGATGCTTCTATGGGGTGCACTTTAAGAATATGTGCTGCTGCTATGGTTGAATTACTCTGAAGACATTAATAGTGTGGATCAGATTAGACTTCTCAGTGGAGCACTGCATTGCTAGCATTACAGAATTAGAGACCTGATGGTGGCTGGGAAGGTTGGAAGAAGTATTCCTTTTACAAGAGATGTCTTCCTCCTTGTGGGCTTGAATCAAGTATGAAAACCCTGTGCTGAAACAACCCTGTCTGACCTCTTACTAAATGCCTTGGTGCAAACTGTTTCCCAAGGTCAATTACCCATTGCAGTTACATTATTATTACTCTGTAAGATTCTGTGTATGGCCTGCTTGGCAAATTTTTTAAGAATACTTCAGTCTTTTCTAAGGGTAGAAGTGGCCTCATGGTCTGGTGGAAGGCAGAGGGCTTTGAAGGAATGCAAAAGTATCCTCAACAGCTGTCTTTATTCTTTGAAGACGGGATGTATCAGCATGGGATACAGAGGGTCCAAAGTGCAAGAAATAAGATGTGCAGTGGTAACCTCTGAATCAAATCTATTTGTTTAGGACCTGAAATGTGTCACTTCCTAGTTTGCATTCTAAAGATTTTAGCCCAGTGCCCATGTCCACTTCAGAGAAAATGCCTTCATTTTCTGGAGATCTTACAGTTCTATTGTACCTTGTCTTAAAACGCTGTTTAGCATTCACTGCTGGTGCAGCACCTGGCCTAGCACAGGTACCTGGAATTTCTCTTCCCCCAGCACTTGTGACTAATCACCTTTGCCTTAAAGCCAAAGCAGCAGGGCCTGGGATTGACAACACCTGTGCAACCAAAACAGAGAGGGATAAACTTGCTTGTAGGTAGCATTCCACACTTGTCATGCTGTGCATGAGTGAAAGTTGATTCAGACTTTCTCACAGCCAAGCCCTAGTGAATGAATTAAATCCTGTCATAAACCACAGAACCTATGCAAGGATAGGAGAAACCTCTCTGTGCATCACTTGTTCCCATTGAGGAACCCAAGGGTTTTAATGAAACAATTCAGGAGGAAAATGACAGCTTGTATCTGAAAAAAAAAAAAAAAAGGTCGGGAAGAAGGTGGGAGGGTTGGGGACTAAAGGAAAACAGAAGGAGAAATTGCACTCTCATTTTCTGCTCTCCTTCTCTTCCCATTTTCTATTTTTCCCTGTTTGAGACTGTGTCAAATACCTCTACGCCTGTTCTCCTCCCCTCCCCCAAATATCATCTCTCTTTGGAGCTTCAGCTTTAAACATGCACACATATATATGCAATTAAATGCAGACCTTGACTTTTCACCTGGGGAACTGGAGGGATAAGTTGAGCTAAGCTTTTAATTATGAGTACTCATTCTGGGAGGCAGGGAATTCAAGCTGACAGTAGATGCTGCAGTGCTGCTTAATCCTGTCTTACAGGCAAGAGAGGGAAAACCCCCACGAATCTACTGGAGAAAAGATTTAGTGAATATATAAAGAAAATATTGTTTCTTTTCGCTCTTCCCTTTTTACTTTCCCCTTTCATATTTCTTTTTTTTTCTTTTGTGCCAAGTGGAAACTAGGTGCTAAATACTGAGGATTTGATTAAGGCTTTTATTAAGGTGGAAATGTTAATGTGCAGCTGTGACCCCTAGGATCAAGCTCTTTGTGACAGGGTATTTTTGCTTTGGGTTTTGGTTTGGCTTTTTTCCTTCTCTTTCCTCATTGCTACCTCTACTAGAGAAGATTTAATGGAGCGGGTTCATCTGGGCTTTTTCATCCATTGACATGACCGGAGTTTCAGCACAGACACCTTTGGCTATAAGTGATTTTCTTGATGGGGGCTGAATGGCGTGAGGAGTTTAGTGGCACTACTGCCAAGACGTGCACAGTTGGGTTTGTCTGGGGAACAGAAGAAAGAGAAAAGAACATATTAGTTTCTGTCCTACAAAGAAATCACTGACGTGATATCCAGCATCCAGGAAGAAAACAGTTGTTCTCTTTTGCAGATTACAGGCCAGATATGATTCATAGTCCAATTTGATTTCCACCAGTTATTGGATTTTTTTCCACTTCGTTTAAGGATTTGTCCCTGTGCTTTAGGACTAGTAAGTTCTTGTGTTGCTAAGCAATTAGAAAGGTAGGAACAGGTCAGAAAACTCTGCTAGGATAACGGGTATGAGTCCCAGGAAATGGCCTTCCTACAGAAGAAAACCAGAATAGAAGGTGAAATGTGCACACATTTTAGAAATGTAGTATCTCTGCCTAATCACTGGAGGGAATCTCATGTCCACCTCCTTCTGTCCCTGGTACCCCAGCCTGTGCTAGGACTGTGTCAGTCAAAGCCTACTCCCTCTTGAAGCTATTCATGTGCCGTTTTCTGCAGTGTGACTTCCTCTGACTTGTGCTGGAACCTCTTTTTTGCCAATCTCAGTTCAGGCTGGGATGTGGAGCTGTTCTAGTCCTCACCACTAGCTGTTGCGATGACTTGCAAACTTCTCCCACTCCCTTCTTGAGATTAAATAGCTTGGTAAGAATGTGAAGGTACTGCATCTGAGTGTGCTGGTAAAAGACAGAGAGGTCTAGCTTTCCATAAATGAATACAAATTACTCATATAGGGATACTTTGCAAAGAAGAGCTCATGGTACCATACCCAAGGGCATAACTTTCTTAACATCCTTTAAATGCTTTAATTAAACTTTACTAAAACATTTTTACATCCTTTAAAGAGGATGTGGTCAGGGCCGAGATTGTTAGAAGCCTGTCAGAGAATGAGGTAGAGATGAGAGGTGGAAGTTCAGATGACAAGTTAGACAACAGCAGTATTGAGTTCTTGCCTCATTCCTTTTTTCTGTGCTTCAAGGGGAACTGGGCTAACAACAGCATTTCCAATAGGATGGGTTTTTTTGGTTGGAATACTTCCATCTGAACTTGTTCTTACAATTCTTGTTCTGAATGGAGTCCTGGTCTTGGCTGGGATAGAGTTAATTTTCTTCCTAGTAGCTGGTGCAGTGCTGTGTTTTTATTTGAGAATAATGTTGATAACACACAGATGTTTCAGTTGTTGCTAAGTACTGCTTACCTTAAAGGACTTTCAAGTTTCCCATGCTCTGCCAGCAAGTGGGTGCACAAGAAGCTGTGTGGGAGCATGGCCAGGACAGCTGATCCAACCTGGCCAAAGGGATATTCCATATTATCGAATGTCATACTCAGTTTATAAACTGGGGGGAGTTTTCCAGGAGGGGCTGATGGCTGCTTAGGAATGGTCTGGGATTGGTCAGTGGGTGGTGAGCAATTTTGTTGTACATCCCTTGTTTATCTTGGTTTTAATTACACTCTTTCTCGTTCTCATTATTATTGTCAACATTAATACTATTATCATTATACTTTTCTTTCTTTCAATTATTAAGTTGTTGTTCTCTCAACCCACAAGGTTTAGGTTTGGTTGGTTGGGTTTTTTTTCCTTTGATTCTCCTCCCAACTGGGGTGGAATAGTTAGTGAGAAGCTGTGTGGTATTTAGTTGTTGGCTGAGGTTAAACAACGGGTTTCTACTTGGCATCTCCTGACAGCTTTCTGCTATGGGCTGTGACTCTCTGTGCTGCATAACAGCTGAGGCCTTTGCATAGCCTGCTATTAACTAGGAGACTTGTCTGTCTTACCAATAGAAGAAAAAAACCTATCAATTTTCCTGCTGCCTCTGAATATCCTCTGTAATGCCATCATGACCCCTCTGATTAATTTCCACAATGCAGGTTTGCCAGGTGGACCTCAGTAACCTTCTAGCTGACCTCCATAACCTGCTGTTCCTCACAGAGTTCCCACTATTAAGAGCTGAATAATCTGGCTAAACTTATCGCCTTCAAAGAGATTCATGGAATGGCATGGCCTTAGCATTTAACATGGACTCCAAAGACACCACTTGCACAAAATTTTTATTTCTTGGCCTCAGCTCCTTTTAGATGCTGTTCTTCCTTCCTTTGATTGAATTCTTCAACTTGGAAAACTAGTACTGTGTCTGTGTGGCTACATTCTGAGTCAGCTGTGGTAAAGGAGAAATGCCTCAAACTATGTGGTTTTTGGTTTAGGATTTAAAAGTTTGTTTAAGGGTCTTTGCTTTAGATAGATTTGCTGTGTGACTTTAGTCAAGTAGGAGGTATAACAAGGAATTTGGTGGTTGCTTAATGAAACAAGATCCCCAGGGATATGGGCTGCCAACTTGTGCATATGCAGAGAAGGCATTTGAAAAACTAATATATTCTTTAGCTTAGAAAAAAATAAATATGTATGGGCTTCTCAAGAACACTTGAAATCCCAAAAGAGCTAGTTTTACCCTTTGTGAGTCTTTTACTGCCACATAGTCACTAGAAAAATGCTCGGTGAATTTTGGTTTTGGTCTTCATGATTGCATTACTTTGCCTGGCTTGCAAAATGAGTGGTGAGCTGCTTCACTGGGACACAGCAAGGGTAAACGTGTGAAGTCTGCATTTGGCTAGTGTGGTGCTTGGCAAGGAGGCAAGAGGCACTCCAGAGATAAGCATTATAGGGATTCCCTATCCCTGCACAGGTGCATGTGAGAGTTGGGATGGTTTGTTGTCGTGGGGAGGGCTGTCTTGTTTCTGTTTTCATCCGAGGGCTTGTTTCATACTGCCTCCTTGATAGGTGCTTCAGCGAGTGAAAAAAATCTCAGCCTAACTGAAGGGAGGGCTTTGTGAACAAACAGCAAGATGAATGCAATATGTGTTGGTGCCCAGTTTTGCTTAACATTTAAATGCACTCTATGAGCCGCCATCACCGGGTGAAGGCAAGGCATGGAGAGATTGTGAAGGTCTGAGGTGAGGACCTTAATCAGTTGTTTTGCTGCTTCCCTCATTCTCCACCTCCAGCCTTGGCATCTCCTTCTGAGAGACTCCTGTAAAGAAGCTCAGCACAGCCATGCAATATTAAGCACTCTGACCAGTACCATAACCTACACATCAAACCACCTTCATGGCAGACATTAAGTCTGCAGAAGGGACTCTAGCTTACCTATCAAAGCATTTTGGGGAGGGGGTGGTGGAAAGAGAGAAAAGGAATTACAGCAATGTAAACAACACACTAGAGAAGAGAGAAGCAAAAAGAAAGGAAGCATCCAGTTTGATTTGTTGTTAAAATGCCCTGACCATGGACTTGCCTTTAAGACAGTGTGAGAGAGGTGAGACTAACAGTGTAGTCGATATGTCAAGAGGGTATGTCTGGGAGAAGCATTTATTTAAGACAATTGTGATCAAATATTCATCAACTCTCTCTCCCTCCATCCCACTACAGCTTCTTTCTCGCTTTTCTCAGCTGGAAAAGACTTTAGACTAAAAGAGGGAGTAGCACTTAAATGCTTATTTATGTTGTCATTTCCAGGCATTTTATCAGGTCTCTAATGAAATAGATTTTCTCTCAAGAGGTGCATATTTTCTGAGCCAGAGGGGGAGAGCACTACAGATTGCTGAAAAGTCTGCCCACATTCAATACATTTGTTGCATTATTAATGATGATAAAAGCGAGAGGTTATAAACATTTTCTTTTCTAAATACTAATTGCAGCTGACCTTAGATTTAAAAACAAAACAAACAAGCAGACTGGAGAGGGTGATGGGGAAGGGGAAGCACAAGCAAACCAAATGAGTCCAAACTGTAACTGTCAGGGCAAAACTTCTTTCTTGACAATCCCCAATGCTTTCACATATATCATTTTGAGAAGTACTGCCAGAGCCAAACTATTTGGGACTAGAATTATAGCAGAGATTAGCAGGATTCTGTTCCAAGAATATCTTTATGGTGATCACTTGTCACTTGTCATTACAAATGAATCCTATTGGTCCTCTTCCCTCGGTCTCATTCTTGGCTTACTTACACTTGAGAAATCGTTCTTCTTGTCCCTTCTTTTTCGGCAAGTGAAATTCATGATGCTTCTTTGAATGGCTACTGTTTTATCCAACTCAACACAGCCGAGGTGAAGGGGGCAAGGGATAGATACAGGAATTTCTCACTCTTGTTTTTCATCCAGCTGCTGTTAAAATGTGTTTTCATTGTTATTATCAGAATATTGGATGATCCTGTGGTGTCACTTGGGACAGCAGTGTGTACACAAAGGTTTAGACAGGTTACCTTGCCTCAAACAGAACAGAGGTGATTTTTTTTTCCCCCCCTGTGATTATGTATCACAACAGCACCCAGAGCATTCAGCCAAGGTGAGATTCCTGTTCCATGTACATTCAACAAGAGGTTGTCTGAGTAAACTGGTAAAAAATGAGGGCATGAAGAAATAAAGCAGGTTGTTCTTATTCCTGCATTAGTTCAGTGAGTGCCCTGGTAGGAGAACCCAGGCATTATGAGTCTTGCAGTGCTGCCCTGTCTAGTGAACCACATTCCTTCTCCCAGATACTAATACCCACTAGGCTCTAGACAGGGTGGTTAACAACTAGAACATTTGCTGGTGGTGCTCTTGTTTAGAGCAGCATGAGGCAAATTCCGCTGGTTGAATTCACCACAGCTGTAATGAAACCCACTGAGTTTTTATGGGTCATGCTGAGAGCAGTCTGAGGCATCCTAGGTCTAAGCAGCAGAAATGGAATTTGAAGCAATTAAGGATGATATTGTACCATTACATGAACAATTCTAGTTGTTTATCAATATGAACCCTTAGAAGGGTTCAAGCTGGAAAAGAGCTGTGCTTACGTTGCTTTCTCTGGAGCTTTAAAAGAGACACTGTGTTTTAGCATTGCAGCTTAGACTGGTGTTTGGATGTGCTTTAAAAGAACTGAACACGTTCACTAATATGTTGGCTTTGTTTGCAACAGAATGCCTTATTTCTATTTATTATTTCACTCATTTATTATTTACATTGCAGTAGCAGCTAGAGGCCTCTTTCTGCTAGGTGTCATACAGATTCTTTGTAGGAGGAAAGTTTGTCTTCTAGTACTCTGCCTTAGAGGAAGGAGTGTGTTCAAAGGAAGTAGCAAATGTGTTGTGGAACTTGGAAAAGGACTCAGCTCTCTGATGTCCTGGCTTCTTGACTTAACCAGTGCCTCTCACAAAGAGCTATATGAAACAAGGCTATTGCTCTCACTTTGCATGCAATTTAAACTGATTCTGAGTGGGAACCTTTAAACATACCGAACAACTAACAGTCTGTTTGGATGGAAGGACAGTTCTCCTGTAATAAATTGAGCATCCTAAAAGGGCTGCATGACCTTAACCCATTGGCCTCTCATTTTTTCTGGAGCTTAAGCTTATTTTTCATGGGCTTTTCACATGGCAGAAAATTAGAACTCTTGCTTATTCTTCTTGCTACAACATGTTGTCCACATTGTACAAGATACCAGAGGGATCTTCCCCAGATGTGCAAGTAAAAAACTAAGATTTGATGGCTGCTTGTGTCCCTTCACTCTGGATTTAAAATCAATCTGTCAGAAAAGGACTAAACCCTTGGGTATTCCCATTTTCTTTCGTTAGGATAATTAAAGAACAGAATAAGCAGAACAGACAGACTTGTCCCTTTTAAGATGCAAATGAGAGATTCTGTGAATGGTGTTTTGGAGTCAGTTTCCCTTCATGCTTGTGTGAAGAAATAAAATACCAGTTTGAAACATAATAGGATAGCCTTAGCATCTTGATTTGATGAGTTTTCTGCCAGTGCTGAGACCTAGGTGATTTCCCCTTACCTTGTATACTTTTTCCATGTACCTGTTTTCATTGATTATAGTCTCTTATGTAGGCTTCTAGTATGGACTTTGAGAAAGAGGTGCTCTTCAGAACCTTGGCCTCTTCTCTAGATGCTAATAGTGATCCAGGCAGCCCTTTTGAGACCTTTGTTTCCCTGTGGACTAAAGCTAATGACTGCTGGTCATTTGCTACATGACTCGGTATTTTCTGACCTAGGCTGAGAGTTGGCATCCTCTTACAAGGGCAGCTCCTATCCATGAAAGCTCCCAGCAGTTGCTGGGGCAGGATGTGGCTTTCCCACAGGCAATGTGTACCTGGCCTGAGGAAACATTCCCTACTTCTCCCTCTGTGCCCCAGCAAAGATCAAGAGAGGTTGCTGAGGTTCTCACCTACAGGGATCAGGCAGCTGCCAGTGCACCCAGATGGGTCTGTGCCGGGAAAAGCTCAGTAGTAGTGGCTACAGTGGATCATAAAAGCATGAGACCTGGCCATGAGTACTATTTGAAGCAATAGTGCTTTTGTGAGAAATAAGTATTGTAATGAAGAGAGTTGTGATTGTGTTTTTCAGAGAAGTGTTCTTGGCATCTTTTCTAATCTAAACAGTATTCTTATCTTTTGCCAAAGCAGCAGCTTCTTATATTGACTAATGCTACAGCGTGTCTGCATGCTTGTTCATGCCATTATTTCTGGCACCATCCCTCTATTTTTTTTTTTTTTTTCCTCTTCAATTAGGCCAAATAATCCTCAAATAGATGGCTTTTCCTCAGGGACATCACTAAACTAATTTCTACCAGACAGGGAAATTTTCTTATTATTTATTTAATAATTTTCTCTGAGGAGATCTAGTCCCTTCAAAAACACTGCTTGGTTTTCTCCCAGTGCACTGAAGCTGTGTGCACACACCAGCACTATTCTGCTCATGCACGCAGCGTCTTTGTGTCTGATACAGTCAGTTCTTGTTCAAGTGGTAGACTTGCTCTTCTCTGCTTGTTCTGTTGTCACTACATTTCCTTCTGCCCCTGGGACAGGTGCCAAAAGGCATGTGGGGGGAGGTGGTGATTCCATGGAGACTACACCAACTGTAATGCTAAGCAAATAAAGTCATTGCAGGATGCTGGCCTTCACCTCTGCTTTTGTAAACATTCAAATATTAAATATAAATGAATGTTTCAAGGATGCGTGTTTCTTCAGGGATGCCTGTTTACTTCATCATTGTTATAGGAAAGCTTGTTTCCTTGGGGACTGGAAAGCAAGAAAGATCATCTCTTTTTTGCTCCCCCTCTCACTTCCACACTTACTATCATACAATGGAATAGAATAGAATAGGATCACTCAAGTCAGAAAAGATCTTCAAGGTCATTGAGTCCAACCTTTGATCAAACACCCCTGTCAACTAAACCATAACTATGTCCAGTCATTTCTTTGACGCTCCCAGGGATGGTGACTCCTCTGTTTCTCTGGGCATCCCTTTCCAATGGTTAACCACCCTTTCAGTGATAAAATTTTTCCTGATGTCCAACCTGAACCTCCCCTGGCACAACTTAAAGCCATTTCCTCTTGTCAACTTTCTTCTCCCTTTTTTCTTACTTCCTTTACCAAGCAGCAACAGTGCAATGACCCTTTCTATGCAGGAGATCCCTTATGTACACATGTAAAATTTTAACCGTGTATGAACCTCAGCAGCTGTCCTCTTCACACAGAGCTTTGCCTGACTTTGGTCTGTGTTTCATCATCATGTCACTCACCTGGTTACCTACACTGCCTATAGTGCTTGATGACAGCCTGTTCAACAGGGGTCAAAGGCTGACATCAGAGCTCACAGGTCACTGTCCATCTTCTGATACAGTTCTGTAGTAGCCCAAGTGTTTGTTTTCACTAGTTCCACTTAATTGCTTCAGACTAAAAATTTGTTCTCCTATTCTTTGGTAATTTTACAAATTAAATAATTGGAGACATCACCTTCTTGTTGGCTGCTTTATTTTTTTAAGGTAAGTTGCCTTGCAGTAGAGGTAAACCATCACTGGCTGAACTGCAAGTGCAAGATTATTACTGAATGTATTACCTTAATTACATCACATGGGCGTCATGTCCACTGCAAACTACCAGTCAGATAATCCTAAACTATACCAGCTGTCAGCAACAGGAAAAGAGGAAATTTAGGGATGCATTTAATTTTTGTACACTTGGCTATTTTGCATAAACAAGCCATTGCATCAGTAGTACTTTGGAAAACATGCAGATTAATTATTTTACACTTATGAGCAAAGCTATTTAAAAAAAAAAAAGTCTCTTATGGCATCCAGGATGTAACATGCCATTTGTATTTTTTTCAGTGGGGAGCTCACAGCTTCTTGCAGCAGGGAGCAGGTAAAAACAGCAGCTGTAGGATGCTGCGGTCCCAGATGGATGAAGAACATATGCCACAGCACAAAAGCTATGTCGCTAGGGAAGTGATCAAAGCTTGCTATTCAAAATTATTGCATTTGTAGTCTCCTGCTGCCTTAGATCCAGGAGCATAGCTCTTCCCTGTCCCAGCTGCTTCCAGGAGAAGGTGATCTCAGAAACTGGAGAAAATCATTAGCACCCACAGCCACTTCACCCAGTTGCCTTCCAGTGTCTTCCAGTCTTTAGTATGTGCAGTGTCACCAAAGGCACAGCCCTTCTTCTTAGAAACAGGATTTGGCAAAATAAATGAGTTGAAACTCTGCAAGGAGATTGTTCATCACAGCAGAAGCCTGAGCTGCCAGAGTGTTTGTCTTCTGCTGTGCCTTTGTTATCAGTTCCATCATCAAAGCCAGTGCACCTTGTCATGTGGTAGAAGTCAAACCACTAGCCAGGGGCCTTTCCCTTCTGCTTTTGCAGCTCAGAGGAAAGGTTGAGGCATGTGAAAACAGTTCACACTTGCACATGTTTGGGCAGAGACGCTGCAGTTCACAAGTGGAGTATTTGTTTCTGTAGCATTTGTTTTAGCTTAAGGGTGTGAGCTTTTTTCCTCACTTCTCTGCTCCAGTGGATAAATGAGAGTCTGGGGGTTCCATCTCCCACCCCTCTACACTCCTCCATCTCCCTTCCTCTCCACAATCCTTTTTTTATTTACCCCCTCCTATACAAAGAGAGAACTGTTCCATTGATCTTCTTGGAAAGAAGAGAAATTGAAAGAGTTTAGTGAAAAGGAGGAGAGAAGGATGAGAGAGCTGGAAAATAATGGAGGACAGGCTGAATGACAGATAACCTGTCTGCCTTTGTTACATATTTCTTCTGTACCTCCTTCCAGTCATGCTCATATACTTTCACTCATACAAAAACATACACAAACTGTCATCTAAAGTCTTTCATTTACCCACACCTAAGCTTTTTCCTCTTCTCCTCTTCCTCATTAATTTCCCCTTTTGAATGTGTTCAAGGGGAGATGTAAAAACACTTAAGATTCATTATGGCATGGGAAGGTAAAAGCCAGCAGTAACGTGAGAGAGTTGGTGTGGAGGAGGAAAGGAAATTCAGACATGTCAAACCTGGAACACTACTATTTCTGGACTCTACTGAGGGTAAGTGCATGTCTTCATATGGGAAGGGAAAGGCTGCTGCTTCTCAGAGCAACTTTCCCACGTGCTGCTCTAAAGGTCTAGGTAATTTCACTGGGATCAGTATTCTGGCTACTGTCTGGCACCAAGAAAAGCCCTGGGAGTAGTCACCTTCACTTTAGGAGGCCACTATGACCATGAAGGAAAAAGACTTGACAGCTCTGCAGAAGAGGAGTCACTTGAA
This sequence comes from Empidonax traillii, assembly GCF_003031625.1. Lineage (NCBI taxonomy): Eukaryota > Metazoa > Chordata > Aves > Passeriformes > Tyrannidae > Empidonax > Empidonax traillii. The sequence continues at coordinate 1,655,000 of NW_020955239.1, read as the reverse complement.
GTGGTCTGTAATTTTGGATGTTTCGGGTGCTGTAATTTTGGTCCGCTTAGTATTTGAGGCTGGCAGGACTCAGATTTTCAGAAATCGCTGTTTAGGACACCTCAGCCTAGCCCCTCAAATATGACCTCATCTCTTCTTACAGCATTGTTTCTTTTCCAACACATAGACCCTATAGAGAGTAGGGTCTGTAGAGAGAGCTATCTTTTTTGTGACTTTTGTAACCCCATCTTGCCTGCCACTAGCTCCTTCTTCCTTTCAAGCTGCAAAAAGGATGTGCACACAGACGTTTTTATCTTCACTTCCAAGGGAGGCCTGTCCTTTGTCCCTTTTTCCCAAATAACCAAAATCCATCAGATAACCTCTGAAGACCAAGCCTAAGGCAAAATCAATCTCCAAAGGAAATAGCAATTGCTGTTGCTCAGGCAGCAAGCAGAACATGAAATCCATATTGGCTTATTAAAAGCACAGCCTTTGCCTTGCTCATCTCTAATGATTACAAGCAGCAATTATTTTTATTACAGGCACACATGGGTAAAATACAGACTATTTTAAAGGCAGAGGTTTCCTGGAGGTGCCTGTAGTGATTCTCATCACTCCATCGCTGAGGGTGGATGAATCCTCTTCCTTGAGCAATGTCCTGTCTCAGTGTTTGAATGAAGTGCTCTGATTTATCTGTTTCCCTCTGGATTTTATTTTCCATTCTATTTCCTTTCAAGGGCTGAATTTGGAGGGGAAATGTATGGAGGTAAGACAAGCAAGTAGTGTGGACCCACTACCTGGGTCTCCAGCCACAGGGTTTTAAAAATGAGTGGGATAATAGCACCCAATTGGTCCCTGAAAAGAAGGGATTTTCAAGCAGAGGGTTTTTTTGTTTTTCTGGGCAGGCTGGAAGGCTCCTAATTACTAGAAATCAAGAGGAGAGTCAGTCAGGCATGAGATACAAACCTCACAGTGGGGAGACAGCTCAGTGGGAAATGGTTGTTGAGCAGGCAAAGTTTCTCAGCTCTTCATAAATGTAGAAAATTATTATTGTCAAACTTTTTTCCTTCTCCTTATCTTCCTTCTCTGTGGAAATTCAAAAAAAGCTCTGCCTCTCCCCTCCCATCACCCTGGAGCCCCTGCAGTATGTAGGGCACCATCCCTATGCTTCCGCTGCAGTGCCTTATGCTGGCACCCAGTGGACCCCACACGGTAACCTGGGATAGGGTTAAAGAGCTCGCCATGGCTTCCTTACTTTATGTTTCTTGCTTCAAATTTACCCTCCACCCTTACCCCCTCCAAGCCCCTTTTCCCAGGTACGTCCGTGATGAATCCAGCTGCATGGGTCAGTTATGTAGTGGCCAGCTTTGGGCTGTTTCATAATCTGTAGGGCTGTGGGTAACTGGGAGAATCTGGAGTCAGGTGAAATCAGGACACTGTAAGCACCCTGCAATAGCTGATTCCTTAGGAACACAAATTGAAGGGGAGGGCAAAGTGAATTACCTCTCTTATAGGATTGTGGACGAGTCAGCTACTGCCTTGACAAATCTGCCTTGTCTTTGGGTTTTTCTATCCCCATTTGTCACTGTGAAGATTTCCTCTGCTTTGTGGTTTCTCTTCTGTGATTCAAGCACAGGCTTGGGAACTCTGTTTTTTTTCCTAGATCCCTCAGAATTTCATGGAGTCACCATGAATTTATTCAGCTCAAAACAGATTTGTGTGATGATCTTGTCACTTGCACAGGAACTGTTTTGCCTCTTTCACATACATGCCTGGATTTGAGGGATGTGTTTCTGCCTTAACTCGAACTATGATGTTGGGATGCTTCTTACTTTCATTATGCAGTACTTGGCCACCTAGTAAGACCAATGTCTCATGGAGGTGGAGAGGTGGTAGGTAAGAAAAGCAAGAAGGCACCTGTGTTGTGTTTGACTTCAAGGAAGTCTGATCAGAGCTTTTTGTGACTGCAGCGTCACTTCCAATTTTTCTTTTCCTCTCTCATCTCTTTACCATAGCTCTGTACGCTGCTGCTGATCTTCTGCTCAGTTATTGAGAATGTCTGGCACTGTCTTTTTGGCTGGGCAAATAACACTTGTAATTGTGGCTAAAGCTGCTGCCATTGTACTTAGCCCTGTGGATCTATAGGGAAGGGGTGGACCTGACACCTTTTACCTGGAGTAGTGTTAAGGACAGCCCTATCTTGCTGAGTTCCTTCAGAATTTGGCTTTTGGCTTGGATTCTCCCTGTTGGCTGCCTTGACGTGGGAAGTAGCCAATTCATGGGAAAGGACAGCCAGTTCAGGCTAATGGGGAAAAAAAAAAAAAAACAAAAAAAAACCACAAAAGGCAAAATATGCCCATGCTTCTTTGGGAAGCTCTGAGAACAGGAGAAGGGAGACAAGTGTAAAAAGCTTGGCCTCAAGTCCTTGCTGAATCTTCCCATGAACAGTGACTCAGCCTGAACTCTGCCTGCACTCTGATCACATCTCCAGAACATGCATGGAAAGCAATGCTGAGGCAGGAACATGTAGGTTTGGGTTCACAGAAGAAATAAATGGATGTTTTAGCTACAAACACTACAAGATGCAGTATAAGTCCTTGCAGTTGGAGCTCAATTCATTTCACATGTGTACAGTATGAACAGCTCTATCACTAGCACTTAGCTTGTAGGCTGTTTTTTAACACCTCTGTTCCAGAGAAATAGAATTTCCCTAATTCCCATTTTATAGATGAGATGAGGAACAGGCAAGTAAAACAGAGTCAGCAACTTAGCCAGAAATATAACATTTACCCTAGGATCTACAATAATGATCTTCATGTACATATTCTACATGACCAAACCAAAGTTGTATTTCACTGTTAGAATGGTGAGCTGTGGAGGTCTGGCCTGGCACTTTTCCTGTGGAAATGAATGTGCCTAATCCTTTTCCAGCAATCCTTGCTACACTCTACTCCTTCCATGACTTACTGTCCACCAAGTTGTGCACAGGTGATTTTTGTGTAGCTTGTTTGGGATTCTTTTGTATCCTCTTTTGAGTGCCAGCCTTTGATGTTTCTCCAAAGAGGATATCCATATATCGGTCTTTCTTTTCTTGTAGGATATCATAATTATAAGGCACAGGTATGTTAATGCAGAATAAACTTGGTTTTTACTGCTGACAGCCTCTGTTGCCCCAGGAGGTCATCAAGTCAATTATTATAAAAGCATTTTAACAACGGCCTGGATAATTTTATGACCATTTGTAATTATGTGTTAAGATAGGGGTAATCAAATCTTATGCTTTGTGGCAGATGATAACCACAGGGACCATGAAATGGCTCATTTTCTCTCTCATGCACCAGTTGACCATTAGGGTGGAGTTTTCATCTTTCTCCAGAGCACTTTAAATTAATTGCTCCTGAGCACAGGAGACTGAAGGCCTTTAACTTCCTCATCTTATCTGGCATGGTTGAAAGCTGCTAGATTTTGGCCTGCTGCTTTGTGTCCTGTTCGTAGGGAATGGTTAGGGGAAATGGGTCCAGTAGAAACCCCGAGTTAGCATGGAGTGGTGGGAACAGTACCTGGTGCTTTTCATGACTGATGAAGCTCACACCTGAATTGCTGGTCATGGGGGCTGCAGGATGTGGACAGTAGAACAGCATCACAGCCATGTGGTGTTGTTTTTTGGCTACAATGGCACAACCAGGGCAGCTTTCACTTTGCCCAACCTCTAGGCAGTGTTTGTATAAGCAGTGTCTCTAGATGAGTTGTTGCACTGGATTTTGGATGAGAAATAAGTCTTTGCATTTGTTCCAGGCTTCAGCTGTAGTGCTTGTGTTGGCTTATCTTTAAGATGTGCATTGGACAGGGGAAGCCAGACCAAGGGAGGTTGGGAGGTAATATAAGGTTGGGTTTTTTTCCAATGCTGTGCTGTGCTGGCTCCATTATGATCCATGGCTCTCTGGTCCATTTGTTTCATAGCATGGTGAAAATGGATGAAACATTTCACTGGATAATGAATTGTGGCCTTGGAGGGTCCTGCAAACCATTTGTGACTGTGAAGAAAGTGATATTCATGCCAGCAGCTGCTCTGGCTTATGCAGTTCCTTGTGCAGTTTCCTCATCAGCTCTCTATATAAAACTGTAATTTCAGCTGTGTCCAGTTTCAGTCACTGTTAGACAAACTAGTTTTCTTCCTTCATCTTTTTAACCTCTTTGTTTGCACGTAGCCAGAGATCAAAATGCAATGAGCCTCGGATAAAGCATGAGTGAAGGAAATAAAGCCAGTCAGAGATTTTACCTAAACACACTTTTTTTAGTCCTCTGCATCTCAAAGATACTTTGCATATGCAGCTATTGTTGGGAATCAGCAACTCCTGGGGATGGATGCAGTGGTGGCTTTTACACAGCAATGTTTAACCAGTATTCTGGGGCAACAAATAAAGCTAAAAAACTCTTTACCGAGTAAAGGAATATAGAAATGGCATTTTTCCATCTTATCCAAGCTAGAAAACTGCAAATGTTCCTGCAATGATACGAGAGAGCCTCTTCAGTGCCTCTTGCTTCAGTCGGTAGTGCTCTGAACTGGCAAATCTGAACTGGCTCTGAAATGCTGTTTTGTAGCATTACACTGCCCATCTCCTACCATTGTGAATCCTAAATATTTGATGGAGAGAAATGAGATCAAAAGGAGAAAATCTGCAGGATGGTTGGAAAAGCAGAATAAGAGATGCTATCAGGAGAGGAACTGAACTGAGAGGGAGAGTAAATGAGGCAGATAGATGCAAAAAGGCTGTTCAAAAGGCAGGACACACAGAGGAGAGGCTCTCACAGCAACAGCAATGAAAGGCCTACCATGCAGGATGGTGCACAGTGAGGAGGGCAGTGGTTAGGTAATGTAGGAGCTCTGTCTACTTACATTTATGTCTCCACATGCATTAGATCCCTCCCTTCACAACTGATGTTCCCATCTTTCTCCCACCTGCTCCCCACTCCTTACTTTGCATTGTATCTTGCTGCTACCTCTTGCAACTACTCAGGCTTCAGGGCTTGGAAGAGAAGCTATTGGTAATTCCTTCCAGCTGTCATAGGCTTGTCCAGGTGAGGATTAGGTGATTCCATGATGATTCAAGATGGGTTTTTCTGCACCTGTAGCAAAGAGGCAGTTTAATTTTCTGAAGAAACACTGCATCCACCCTTTGCCTCAGCTCAGTCAGCTTGGTGGCTCTGCACCTGTTCAGTCAATGTGCATATCATGATGTTCAGTGTTCTCCAGCAAATTGGGAGTCCTCAGGTCACAGGACTGTATGTTTTAGTGAGCTTGGTCTTCTCATTATCTGCTGTAATTGGGGAAAACTGTAACTTCATGGGACAGAAACTGTCAAAACTGGTTTTCTAATATGCCCATAACTGAAAGAATTTGTAAATAGAGAGCGCCAGAGCAGCAAAGCACTGATTGGAGCTCACTGCAGAGTTTACCAACAACCACTAATTGCCAGCTCTGTTTGGATGAATTGTTAATGACCAAGATAATGCAAATTAGGAAGGCACTCTCTTGGCAGAATTTTAGCAGCTTTTGGGAACCGGGGAAGCCATGTGGCTCTCTCTAGTAGTGAGAACAGAGCCCAGTTTGCTGTGGCTTCTGTAATGCTTTCTTAGGCTGGAAGTGAGTCAGTGGAGCCCAAATGGATCACATACTGCCCTCCAGGGGTTTGTTGCTAGTTAGTCCCATTCTGAGTCAGGATGTCTATTTATTATTTTTTGTTTCAGTCTACCTATTTGTTGTTAAGCATTGGGGGGAGGGGAGGAAGAAAAAAAGAAAGGAAAAAAAAAAGGCTTGAAATAAATACCAACTCTGACACTGAGAAAGTTTGAAAGTACTTCATTAAAACCTAAGTTTTTTACTTTTAGGTACTGATTTTTCTTTAACCGTACCCATTTTACATTGGAAACCTCTCTGCCTAGGAGAATACTGTTAGGGAAACAAGATCAGCTTCAGCTGAAGAAAATACTTTTGAGATACCATTGTCCTTACTCCCCAGTCATCCTGCAGTTTTTTGAGCAATGTGATAAATCTGTGATTGCAAGTAGACGGGGTTATGCTCCATGGGGAAGGGAGGAGGGGAAATACATTTTCCTCTGCTTGGCCCTTTCAAAGTTTGTTAATCTTGCCTTCACAGAGAGCCCCAGCCCCATCGATGTGTGCTTAGGGAAGTGGGGGAACTGTAGACTTGAACAGGCTGTGCTGCTGCTGACCTCGTTTGGCAGGCTGTGTTGGAGGGTAGGGCGGACATAGATCCTTCAGCTTTTTCAAATGAAGTTCTCTTCCCATACTTTTTCCTGCCTCGCACAGCCATGTAGTTTGGTGGCAGCAGGGAGGGGAGGTGGGTTGTCTGCACTAGGTGAGGAATCAATAGAAACACAAGTTAGGCAGGCAAGATGAATTTTGGCCTTGCTTTGTACAGCAGCACAGCCTCAGCAGAGGAGCACACTCAGCAGCTTCCCATATGGGAAGGGATCCATGAGAAACCTTTGGCACTGACAAAAGGTAGTGGTTGTCTGGTGTTTGTGGGAGAAATGGATATCAGTGAGCCTGACAAATACCCACCTGGAAATAGTCACAAACAGATAACAAATTGAAATCTGCCAAGATGATTTCTCTTGATTTGGAACTCCCTAGGCAATGTATGCATAATTCTTGGTCCAATAACAAACAATTTGTTATAAGGATATCAAAGCAGCTTGAGGCCTCAGGGTACCTTTCATGCCATCCTACTCAGGGAATAAAGTCAGGGGAGCAACCTACCAGAGCAGCTACCAGTGAAGTCTGGAATTAGCTTTCTTGTTGCATGTCTTCTGGTAATTGATGTTTCCAGGAATGAACTTGTTAAGAATTTGCTCACCAGAATACTCATGGAAAGCAGACAAATTGGGGGCAAGAGCACAGCCAAAGCACAACCGGTTTTAAAACTTAAAAAACCCCAAACAAACAAAACCAAAAACAACAAACAAAAAACCAAACAAAAACAAAACCAAAAAAACCACAAACAAACAAAAAAGGAAAACGGGATTTATTTTTTTTTATTTTTTAAATCCAGTCAGCTTTCAGGAAAAAAATGGATGGGAAAAGGCTGGATGGGAGCCCATGTGTATGCCTCTGATCACAGTGTTCCTAGTGGATAGTGAGAGCACATGTATAAGACATTTAAGGAGAGAGATTCCGGAGACTAGTGGTGTAATTATTTTGAATTTAGCTTGTTCAGAGTTAAGACTTTAAAGAAAATGAGAAAAGCCTGGAGCTGTGAAGGCAGAGGAAGGTCTTTGACTTTAGCAGTGGAGGAGCGTGGGTCCCAGCAGTGAAAGAATCCAGAGACTCAAACCCTCCATGTCTCTGCTTCCCCTTAATCTCCAAGTGCTGCACTTATGTTAAGCAATCCCCATCCACAATGAAATCCAGTGTACTTTATCTAATAACTGTGTTGCAGGGCCCCCTCTGAGAGCTGGAGTGCCAGAATTGGTTGGCTTTTTAATGGGGCCTGTCAAGGGAATTGGCTACAGATGGGGAAATGAGACATGTTCACTCATCTCTGGTTTTAACGTCCCAGCTCTGGAGTAGAAGGTGGGTTTGGTTAAGTGCACTTTGTGGCTCTTTCTCCACTGTAACAGCCGACTATTTAATGCAAAATACTGCTTCTCAGCCTTAACACAGCAAGGCAAAGTGCTGTGTTACAAAAGTGCTGGGGGGGGGGGGGGAAGAACGGGGAGGACAGCACACGTGTTTATTTGCTCCCATTACGCCAGTGCTGCTGTGAGCATAGATCGAAGCTTTTCTTCCAAAAGGCCCCTTGGCACAGGTTATTTGCACATAAATGGCCGCAGGTGATTTATTTATTCAGCGCAGCTGGGTTCTGCAAAGGAAACTGTGGGCTATACCTACCAATAGGCTAATGCTCCTCCCTGCAGCGCTGGGAGGGCATGTGCAATTTGTTCTGCTGCAGGAGACTAGAGACTCAAAGGCTGAAATTTTCAAAGCTGTGGGAAAATTTTATAGATGTCCTGTCCCTTTGGCTTACTTGTTTGTTCTGCTCTTTGACTATGGTGCAAAATAAAGTGTAGGGGCTTGAAGAGGTAACTTGTGTTGCATAACCAGGCTAGTGTGTCAGCCTGTTGAAGAGAAAGAAGAGCCTGCATGTGAGGTAGCAACAGACACGGATTGCTGTGGGATTGCTCAGTAGATTGAAATGGCAATTCAGTAACTCACTGTGTTGAATGCCACGTGGCCATAGAAAAGCTTTTCCTTAGCGTGAGGTGTTTTAAATATATGTCAGATTTATCTATATAGGTGGGCAACTCTAGATCTTGATGACTGAGTTTTATTGCTTGAATATCACTCCAACTGACTTTGTGTCCTTTAAGGCTGTTAGTGTCCACCATTCTGTACTCAAACATCACGGTCTATGTGTTTTCATAACTCATTAGAAAGAGTAAAGTTTATCCCAAAGACCAAATTAAAAATTTCTGAAGTGCAGGGTAATGCATATTTGCTGACTTCCAGGGCAAAAAGGACTTTCTTCATAGAGTACCTGGATTCCAGGAGTTTTGGGAGAGAAGTATTGCAGAGAGGACTGTAGGGATTGGGTGATTATATACTTCATTGGGGTGAACTGAGGATGCTATGGAGAGGAATTTATTTTAGAAACCACCTTGTAAAATTTGGGGTCCTCAGAGCCATCAGTAGAGAAAGCAGTCTTGAAAATCTCTCACATCTAACTTCAAAGGTGCTCAAAGACTTTCAAGTGCAAATGCGTAGAAGCTCAAACATCAGCTGAGAGCAGAGAGAGTGGCTTGTTTTCCCTCTCCTCCTTCTTTTTTTCCCTAAGTGGAATTATCCACTCTATTAGTTCCATGAAGGTTTTCCACAAGGGAAACCTGTCTCCATTGGACAGTATATTTTCAAGAAAGGCCAAAGAGCTTATACCCTGCAGCATTGGAACCCTACACCCCAAAGCACTTGTCTTTAGACATCATTCTTCAATGAAAACCTTATTTGTTCTTCTGTAGCCTCATCCATTGCACTGCACTATGACTCTCTTATATAAAATCTTAAGACAGGAAGACTGTCCCTTTTCTTCTTCTTACCCTACTTTCCCATATTTGGATGAGCTTAAAATTGGATGTCCACTCACCAAAGTAGAAAGGAACTGAAAAGAAATATACTAAATATTTAGGTAGCTGCTATCACTGCCTATCTGGTATAAGGTTCTGCCTATACAGGACTTTGCACAGTGGAGTGGGAGAATATGGTGGTTAGGGCATGAACTAAGATTTGGAAGTCCTGGGTTTGTAACAGTCTTGGCTAATTCTTGGATGATTTCTTTAATTTTTTGAAACTCTATCTTGCTGTTTGCAAAACGGGGACTGTAACCTTCTCTTAAATCAGAAGAAGGGTTGGAAGCATGTAAATATTATTGAGTCTAAGATGCTGGGGACTTTATAAATGCATAATACTTTCAACCGTTAAAATGAGACAGTGAGGCTTTGGTTGAAGGAGCTGGAAGGTAATTGGGGATTAAGTTCTGTTCTGGATTCACACTTCTCCAAACCTTGTGCATAAGAAGCTGAAATGAGTCTGGAATGTGACATCCAGTTCCTTGCCATTTCTAGAGAAGCAGAAATATCATCTAGAATGTACACTTAGGAAGTTAGCATATGTCAGTTCTTAACAGATCTGAGGTTATTTAGTCTTTGTCTTCCGTTTCTATAGGAATCAGGATTTTTGTTTGGTTTTGTTTGGGTTTTTGTTTGTTTTAGTTGGAGTTTTTTTGGTTGTTTCTTATTTTTATGACAAAACCCCATCTACTTAGAGTTAGCTCTATTATAAAATTTTTCTTTCAACAAATTTAATATTACAAAAATGTAATGTGAAACGCGTCTTTTCTGTTACTGAATAATAAATCTAAATGTAGAAGCTGGAGATGTCAGTGGAAAAAAGGTATAATTTTTTTAATTTGTATTTTGTTTTAGCCAAGTTTCTGTAAGGTCTCCCTGGAGCCTTTTCTTTCCAGGCTGAAAAACCCAACTCTCTCAGCCTGTTTTCATAAGAACGTGTTCCAGCCCTTTGATCATCTTTGTCACCCTCCTCTGGACTCATTCCAGCAGCTCCATATTCTCCTTATGTTGGGGGCCTCAGAGCTGGGCACATTACTCCAGGTTTGGGTTTCATGCAAGAGTAAACAGAGGGGGAGAATCACCTCCCTTGACCTGCTGGACATGCTTCTTTTGATACAGCCCAGGATACTGCTGGAATTCTGGGCTATTAGAGCATGTTGCCAGTCATGCTGAGCTTCTCATCAACCACCATCCAACTTCTTGTCAACAAGGACTGAGTCTTTCTTCTTAGATCCGCTTTCAATCCATTCTCTATCCAGCCTATATTTGTGCTCAGGATTTTCCCAACAAAGGTGCAGCACCTTGTGCTTGACCTTGTTGAACTTCAGGAGGTTTGCGTGAGCCCACCTCCCAAGTGTGTCAAGGTGCCTCTGGATGGGGATTCTTATGTGATGGTATTACATAAGAAATATGAAAATGTTTAGAGCACTGCCTGTAAGACCCAGAAGATGAGGCAGAGAGAGAGTATCTTGCATGCAAATTTAGCCAGAGTGTGTCTATGAAGGAAGTTCTGAACATCTGCCAGTTTTAAATGGTTACACGTGTGCTTAACTGCGGTAATATAGATGCCTCAATAATGTATGAGCATAAAGATCACCAACAGAATCACCTTAGGTGCCAACTGGCTTTGGAGCAGAAGCCAGGTGGAGGTTTTATGACTGCCACAAGCACCTACATGTTCAAGGTCTGTTTTGGGGATTTAGTAATTGGCTTTCCAGGAATGATCACTTAGTTCAGTTCTACCTGCCGGAGATGTCATGAGGATCAGTACACAATTGCTGGAACACCAGAGGTTTAAGGTGTTTGTAAGTACCTACAAAAATGAGACCAGTTTGGCTCCTAAGGGATGTCTGCAAAAATGAAATTGGAGCTTTGTTTTTCTGAAGGAAAGCAAAGCATAATTCCTGTTAGTTCTTTGCAGTAGGCTGTTGCTGGTCTGAATAGTGCAATTGAGTTCATGTGATGAGGAGAACATTGTTCGTGGCATGGCTGGAGGTAGCAACAATATTGGATTTTCACCCTGAAGCATTTTCTGCTATCCCAGATGAAGAAATACAGTGCTTCTGTTAGGATATGTGTGAGGCAGCATGAGACAAGAAACACTACTTGGAAAAGTGTATCAAGAGAAGGTGTAATCTGGCAGTGGCAAAGCTTTGCAAGGTTCTCTTAGCCTTTCCATTTCACTCAAGCCTGAAAACCTATAAAGGTCAAGACAAATTGTATACTTCCCCAGAATTATGCGGTAGGCTGTGTTTCTGATGTCTCAGGGTTTTTACACTTCTTTTGTTTGCTTCTCTTCCTCTCCTTGATTGTGCATCTGTTTTTTGCAGGTTGTTGGGAATCAAGGGAGAAAAAAAAAAGTTTTACTGTTAGGAAAAAAAATAACCAGTACCCCTCACTTATGCACGGCTCATGCACATACTTTCTGCATTTGACAGCAAAATCAATTAATCATTAGGAATCTCCTCCTGGTATCAGCACAGAAAGGTTTCTACTCTGCAGAAGGTAAAAAGCACACAGAAAAAGGCAAAAAGTAAAGCCATTTTTCCTTTTAATATTTTTTTTCTCTCTCTCCTTTTTCCCTTTCCTTGCACATAGCCCCATGCTTACACCTGCAGATGTTGACACAGCAGTCTAGCTAGCCAGAGCTGCCAGTTAGTGCAAACATTGTGGGAAGGCAGTAAATATCACTCTGAGGAATAAATGCCCCCTGTCAGTCCCACTTGGGAAGAATATATTTTCTAGGTCTTCTCTCTGTGCCCCTTGTTCTTTATTTTCTGTTGAGAGTGTGTCCATGGAGCTCCCCTTGAATTCCCCAAGAGACATGAGTGCCCCTTCCTACCCCCTGATTCCTGCAGGGAAGGAGAGCCTGCAGAAAGACACCTCTCTGAAAATTTGAACAGGGTGTTTTCTCCACTGATCAAGAGTGTTAGTCCCTTTTCTATCATCTTCTGGGACACTTGTTCCCCGTGCCCATGTCTGCTTCTGATTTAATGCAGTGTTGAGAATGAGCTGTGTTTCCAAGCTGCTGCATGGAAGGAAGGGCAAATACGTCATCTCTGCTAGCTGGAATCTTCAAGGTGAGAGAAGGGATCAAGCATAAAGCAGAAGGCACTCTACATGAAGGTGACGTGGTGGTCATGGGATTTTTATTTGTTTCAGAGAAACCCTGTGGATATGTGTTTACTGCTGTACAGAGAACAACAAAATGTTCATGGTACTTTGATCCTACACAGTCCTATTACAGCTCCAGCACAGGTTGATCTTAGTCAAATGTGATTACCCATAGCTGGCCACACAGAATTCCCTGCTGGAAGTGTGCATGTCCTGGCACTTGATCCTGCTGCACCAAGGGCCCATTTCATTCAAACTTCACTTATAAGAAGCACTGGTAAATGGATCCCTCCTTGACAGTCCTCAGCAGATACCAAGCAAATAGGTCCTAGGTTTCCTCTCTCTTCTAAGTGGAATGCAGAATCATGCACAGGGACAATGTTGAGCTTAAAAGTGAGAAGTTTATGTCAAAAAGCTGACTTGAGACTCCATATCCACACAAAGAGACCTCTCTTTGTTCTGTAGGTAAAATTGATGTTCAAAGCAGTTCCATGGTCCTTCTTCCCGCTTAACCCATGTCCTACACTGCCATCACTAACTCTTCAGCCCAAGTATCAGGGGTCAAGACCCTTTTTCTATTTGCCCAGGAAGTTTTGAGCATGTTTTTCTGCATCCCACCCAGGAGACAACATTGCCTTTTGGGATAAAAGACAAGAGAGCACAGCTTTTCTCCCTCTTTCCCCCCTAATTCACTCTGTGACCTTAGTGCTATAACATCCATTAATCTGAACGAAAACTCCAGTTACCCATCTTTGGAAGGATTTTTAAGTTCAGGACCCCAGTTAAAAAATACAAAGTAAAATTAAGAAGACATCTTGATATTAGCATTAAAATTCTGTAGCAATAACTACAGCATGTTTGAACTGGAAATTATTTGCTTTCTCTAATCCTCAAAATAAGCCAAATAAACCTAAACCGCCTCACTGCAAAGGTGACACTTACTTTTTTGTCTGTTTGGAGTTGGCTGTGATGATCCTGAATTTTTTTCCATGACTGAAAGGAAATAAAATTCAACCTTCTGTGACTGCAGCTCTGAAAAGGTTTGTTTTTTTCCAGTAGGTGCAGTGACTTCGGTAACTGTGTAAGGAAAAGACTCTGTGGCTGAAAATATAACAGGGAATTAGAAAGATGAGGCACATTTCTGCTTCTGAATTGGTGAGGGAAATTAGTGAAGTTATGAAAACTTGGATTTCCCCCCTCTGTTCAAGCCTGACTGACAGGAATGCTGCACAAATACCCTCATAGGTACGGATTTTCCACTCTGGGCAGAGTCTGCAGCTGAGGATGGTGTTAACAAAGAACTACTGGTTGGCTCCTTGGCTTAGGAGTCAATCCTATGCTAACCTCCATGTATAATTTAAAAGCAGCTTGAGGTAATACTAGCCTGAGTTCCTTTAAACTCTGCCATCTGGCCAGGGCCCCAGGGCCCCTAGTGACAAATGAGCTGAGCCAAAGAGCGATAGTGTTCCTTCCAGCTGCACCCTGTCTCACTTCCCGTGCTCCCCTTACACTGGGGACTGCAGAGGGAATCCACTGACATCAGATTCAACTCTGCACCAGCTGGAAATATCCCTACAGTGAGGTCTCCTGCATCTGAGGACATTTGGTGACTCATTGCCCTGCCAGCATGGGCTAATATCTTTCAATAAGAGCTTTAGATGGAGAGATTAATTTTTCAAGTCAATTCCACAATGAAAATACTTGATTTTGTTTTCAAGCTACTTTGTTTTGTCTTTTTAAATATTATTGTCTCCTGAGAAATCATCTCTATTTGAATTTCAGGGAAGATTATTTTTATTTTCTGCAAGTCCAAAATATACATTTTTATGAATCAGTAGAGAAAGTGCTTGATCTCTGTTCTGCTTGGTCCTCTGTAAAACCTTGTACTCTGATTTAATACAAGAGTTGTCTGTCACTGACAATGGATGACTCCACCTAACAGAACTGTTGATGCACAAAAGTTATTTCCATTGCATCTACAAGCTTGAAGAATGTGTTTTGTAGATGTAATTGGTTTTGGACAAACCCTGCGTATTCAGTAGAGAAATTAGGACACAGCAAATCCAGACGAAAAAGAATGGCAGCTAAGCCTCTTCCCTTGTCAGAACTGCATGCAGAGCAGAGTTGTTCAAAAACAAACAGTGGGACTGCTCCACCCCCAGAATTGCAAAGCCTATTGTACAGTGCAAGGGTGCACCCCTTGCTAGAATCATGTTGTTTTGGAGGAGTCATTGCACCTCAAATTCCCAATCTAGTGAACAGCTGTTGTAAATTATGTTACCAGGGCCTTTGGCTATAATAGCCTCTTGAAAGGTACAAAAAATCTGTGTGAAGTTGGAGAAGAGTATCTTAGTGCCAGTCACCCTATTAATTACCTGGACTGCTGCTGGGAGAAGGAAAGAAGGGAGGTGAGCTCTGATATATCAGGACTGAGATAGGCCCCATTCCTTTCAGTGAAGTTTGGGCTTATCTGATGTACATTGCCTGACACCTGAACTTTGGTGCAGAACAGAAGGAACATGTCTGATTTGCTCTCAGTAGTCAGTACCCCGTAAAAGAGTACAGCTGAGGGCATTGCTTGGCCTTTAGTAGCCTCTTGTATATTTGTATTACCACTACAGGAGGAAGGGCAGGCAGGTGCCAGGACCCCTGTGTGCTAGGCAGTGTGCAGGCACAGTACAAGGAAGATGGCTCACTCTCTTGCAGAAATTCAGGGCTGTTCCTCTGATTAGGTCTACTGCGTTATTTTGAGGGTTGTTTTTCTTTTTTCAATTTTCCTCTTCTCTAGAATAGGACAAAGGCCTGATCTAATCTATGGCTTGGTCTTCATAAAGGTCAGCAAGTGTTCAGGCCTGACCACTTTGAATGTTAGAAGTGACGCCTGACTGTTTTCATTACTTATGTCTTGAGTTACTGGGAGACTGGATATAGGAGTGTTGGAGCTTAACATGTGAGCATACTTGGCAGCAAGTTCAGGCAGTGGTAAAGTGAGTAATAGGATTTATTAAATACCTGCTTGCTGTCTAGTCAACAAACTTGCCAGCCAGCATGCAGAATCCAAATAGATGCATGGGAGCTTTGGACTACCAGGGCTGACCTCCAGCGCTTGGGCAAGAGGGAAAGCATTACAGGATGTTAGTAAGAACAGGCACCACGTCCTCCTCTGAGACCCAGCCATCAGTGTGCAGCACGTGTACACTGGCAGAACAATTGCACAGTGCCTGTAATGCTTCGTGACAACTCAGCATCAAAGGCTTCCATACCAATGCGCTTACCATCAGGTTTCCTGATTCAGGCTCCCACCTACTTTGGCTTCTCCCCAGGGATGGAGTGGGAGGACACTGTCAATTATTCTATTTGTGCTCTGTCCACAGTCAGAAACTCTGCCCATTATTCGAGGGAAGACAGCTGTTTTTGTTGAAATGAATGGCTGAAAACAAGTTAACAGCACTGACACAAATTGACGTAATTAGGCTTCAGAGGCAATACCCGCAGAGACCTGTGAGAAGAACTGATATTTATCATAGCTGTTGTTTCAGTTCTTTTGCAAAGAAATAAGGTAGAGCTGCACGGGGGTATGAGGAAAAAAAAATGGTTTGTAACCAAAAGGATTATCACTTCAATAAGTGGAAATATGAAGAGTTCTATAGTCTCTGCTCGGTGGTGCTAGAAGATGTCCTCCAGTGCATTGTTATCTGCAGTCTGACCCTTCTGCTTTCTGAAATATTTTCCAGACAATCTCATGGTTTAATTGTTGAGTGTGTTTGACATATAATGCATCTGGCTTTGCTTTATTCCTTCTTGTTCTCATTTTTTAAATCCTGTTGCAACTCTTTCCCTTTGTCATAATGCAAAATTTTAGGTCCGAGCATTCACCTGTGTACGATCTTGTGTGAAATTTGCAGTGGTGTCCATTTGTGCCTTCCTCTCTTCTTGTAATATGTTACTGTGTTTTTCACTGCATGTATAGTGTTACTGAGTGGCAACTTAGTTTACGTTATACTACCTAGACAAATAAAATGAGTTATCATAGGAGAAAAGGAAATATCTCTATTAAAAAGCTTTATAACCCCTTTGCTGGTTTACCTGGAAACAGCTCCGAGCAGGCGGATACCAGCAAAGATGCTTAAAGTTGAGGGGTTATTTTTGTTCCTGTGGAGCAATTGTAGAAAAGTACAGAAGACGGAGCTCTCTACCTCCGTTTGTGTAATGAGGCCACTGGAGGTAGAAGTTGAGATGCAGACTAAGTTGTGCATGAAAGATGCTGAAATGCTCTTAAAACAGACCTACATAATTAAAGTACTTCTCATTTTCCTGGAACATTGGCTTTGTGATATTGGTTTCCTGACAAGGAAGTCTGCTTAATGTGTTTGATTTATTTTATTTTATTTTACTTTTTAGCACTGCTGGAGCCAGGGTGTAGTATATCCAGAAGCAATAGAGCTTTTATAGGAATCTGTGTCTTTCAAGCTGGCATTTGCCCTTTTTCAAGCAAAAAAAGAAATTCTGAAGTCTTTCTAGTGCCTAGTAAGTCCCCCAAGTGAGCCCCAGAAGTCTGAAGGCCTGTACTGGAAGGCACACCATAGATCCAGACTGTCCTCTGGGACTGTTGTTTGAAGACAATGAAAAATGCTGGAAATGTAGTAGTCCAAGAAAAAAAATTGGTACTCTCCAAAGACAAAATATACCAAAGAATAATTATGTTGGGAGCTGCCCTGAAGAACCAGAGCATAAAGTTTAGTTTTGCTTCTTCCCATAGTTACAGGTTGCTAAGATCCAAGCCCTTGTGGTTGGCTTAGGTTCTTCCAAAGGAAAAAAAAAAAGGCAAAACCAAAAAAAAACACTATGACATTTAGTTTCTCCCTTTTCCCTACAAAAGAAGAATAAAAAGTGAGGAGGAGAAGAAAAGCCATAAGGGAATAATAATTCAGTATTCAGCTTCCCAAAGGCTACTCTGGACTACAGAGATCGTTGTTGCCTCAGGCTGCCTGCCCGCAACTGAGGGAAGCTTGAAACTTCCTTTCTGGTTCCAGAGGTGCACTTTCCCAGAATGCCATCTCTGAGCCTCAGTGCCCAGTTCCTGTGGCCTGACTTCCACTTCCTGGGTCTTTGCCATGTGTCTAACCTAGTAAGTGTGGACTCTGCAAATCCATTTCTCCACTCTGGCCTCTAATATCTCTGCCCCCAAACAAGGACTTTGAGTCCAAAGTGGTATTTATTATAGATTAAAGAAACCATCAAGAAAGAGAGCACAGCATGTTTATCTTAAGTTTCTTAATGTGAGAAATGATTCCAACCTCTTGCAAATTAGCAAACCCAATTCATGGACTAAAGAGGCTGGCTGGCTTTCAAAGAAAATAGTCAAGAAAGAGCCTAGCAAAGAGAAAACATTCATTACTTCATGCTTGTGAGGACAAAGAATATTTTAAGCCTCTGTCCTGCCAGTTGTTCTGTGTGGGTAGATCTGTTTTGCTAGACAGGAATTAAAAAGGGAAAAAAATATAAAAATCGAAGACTTATGGTTGCTGGGCTGGCTTTTTATTTGATTCACACCAAATACTGAGAAAATCCCTGACCTCTGAGATAAAACGTGGCATACTCCACACCATACTCTACATTAGAGCTTCAGAGACCTATCAGAAGCTAACTTACAACTTTGTATAAGCTATCATATACAAATTTCAAGCACAAAATTAAAGTATTTGATTTAAGAGGAAGAGACTAATGGAAACAGTAACAGATTTATCCTTCAGTCAGTCAGTCTCTCTTACCTCTTCATTCTCAAATCATCTAAGATGCTCAGACTTTTTCCTTATGCTGCTCAGCTGAGGTAAACCTGGGTATAAATGGCAGGCAGAGATCCTCTATGCCAATGTCTGTAGGGAAAGAGGGTGTATCTAGAGCTCTGGTTTACCTGAAGTTATCCAAATGTCATGATTGATCAAACTAGGCTTTTTAAGGATGCGTGGTCCATGTGGCTCCCAGTACTAATGGTTGATCAGGGATGTTACTGGAGAACTCACTGAGATACTTGGAAAGGAGTAAATCTCTCTGGCATTCTCTGAAATCCTTAAGTGAACTCAAGTGACTGGTCTCCCACTCCATTATCCTTTAGCAGAGACAGAAGGTTTTAGCCCTTGGTTGAGGTGGCAGCACAGGCAAAAACAGCTGGCTGGGAGTTGAATGTGAGCGAGGGACCAGATCAAAGCTTTATCCGCTTACTTAGGACTAAGGCAACCAAATAATGTTTGCTTTTGCTGTGTAGTATCAAGTAACTATCAAGGTTTTGTTCTTTGTCCTGAAATATGAACAACTACACCTCCCATATTGTCAAGGTGCAAGCCATGTCTCACCTCTCTGATTCTTGGGCAGAGCAGAGGTTTTTCTTGGAAGTTTATACTTGGTTGGGGTGTAAGATAACCAGTTTCTGTTAATTTGTCAGCAGCCATGGGATGAATGGCCATTGCAAGTCTTGCAAGCTTCTATTCCAGATGTAATGCATTTCCTCTACCTTTCCTCTCTGAGTATTATTTGCATGTATAAAATCAGCAAAACATATGAAAGAGCTGCTAGGAAAAAAACAAACACCAAACTACAAGCAAGCAAACAAGTAATCCTCCTCCTCTCTCCAATGTACTGCAGTTGATCTAGGGAAACAAATGAGGAAAAGAAAAAATGATCCATGACAGATGTTAGTCACATCGTTGCCTTACTACTGGAAGATGCTTTGATTTTTCCCAGTGAAAGAGTAGAGAAAAACCTGCCCAGAGACAGCACAATACTTTTCAACTAAAACTTATTTATATTTTAGATATTGAGTGCTTGTGAGCCACACTCTGTATGCCACTGACCTAGAGGGTAAAGAGTTTTTTGATGCAAGGGTCAAAATGTCATATTAAAAAAAAAAAAAAAAAGGTATATCAAACTAGGGTTGCTTTGAACTTCATGCCATGTTTAAGAATGTCAAGTGCTTTTCAGTTTCAAACTTCTTCATTTGCACCTTTGATTTAATTTTTAATGGCCGCAAACGAAAAGTGAATATTATTCTCACTTCATCTTTGAGGAAGATTAGGACTGACATGACTTGCTGAAAGTGGTGGGTGGAGTAAATAAGCTTTCTGTTTGACGTAGTTGGACTGATCTTTCTCAAAATCTTAAACAGAGCACAGGTCAATTGGATGTAAAGGCTGTCTTTTATTCGTTGCCTAGATCACAATTTTGTTAGTCTAATGGGCAGCGGGTAACATATCATGGAGTCTGTACAAATGAGATCCATGCAATAGATACTGTCTAAAGAGGGGCCTGGAAAGACTTAACCTGCCCATAGCACCAATGCTGACCTTTTACTCAGTAATATCCTTGACTTCTTTCCACTATTTATGAATGGGGAAAAAAAAAAAAGTTGTCTGTCATTAAAAAAAAGAAACAATTAAAAATAAATTAGGAATTGTTCATGTGTAATGCTAAATTTAGCAGACAGCAGAGGAGACCTCTTAATTCTAAGAAAACCTGTAGTGGGACAGTGCCATATGTTTAAAACATATGGACTGATGAAATAAAATGCTTCTGGAGGGAGGGCACTCCAAGGCATTACACCCTGCCTAGCAACATTTGAAATCAGACTATAAAAAAACCATGGTGGGGTTGGGACAGAACTACCTGCTACACAGACACATTAATGAGGCAAGTGGAGAGTTAATGGACTACTGATTAAGCACATTTTAGACATTCACTTAACTAAAGGAAATATTATTGTGCTGCTACTTCTTACCTAGGAGGTCAGAGATTTAAGCCATAAGAAGCAGCCCTGAGGGTTATTGAGCCATAACCTTTCAGATCTTCCAGGAATGAGCATTCAGCAATGTACCATTAGCCTGTGAAATCGCATGGTCTTCTTACCCTCCCTTCCTCCAATTTTTGTTACATTCACCTGCTGAGTCTTGCCTTAAATTAGACTGTGAGCTCTTCCTGGCTGTCTTTGTATTTGCATAGAGACTAGCACAATGGGGCCCTGATACTGAATGAGGCTTTTGGATCCTACTATAATGCCAACATATGAGTAATGAATAGCTAATAGTAATAACAATAATAGTGTAATAGGGCCTGCTTTGTGTATAAGCTGCCTTTTTTTTTTTCCTCCCTGCTCTCATTGTTGTGAGTTACCTCACCCTCAGTGGCTTGAGCACATAATTTCTTTTCTTATTTTGCTTTTGTAAATTGGAGCGTCTCCAGTCTAGCAAGCAGACTTACACTGCTGTGCTGGAGAAGAGCACAGGGCCCTAGCAGGAAGAAGAGGGCATATGACAGGTAGCACACACATTCGGTCAGGTCACATAACAGTGTTGTACCTTGAGTCTCAGGTTTCATCTGTGCTGCCTTTATAGATGTTTTGGTAGCCTCTCTCCTGCTGTTTATTCTGTTTCTTGTGACCTTTCCAGCTCCGTTTCCTGCTTCACAGTTGCAAAAGGAGGGTGCCAAGGGTAGCTTTACACAGAAGACCATACTATAAACAGGGATGGCTTCTCTAAAGGGGAAATTGCTCCTACTAGGAGAGATTTCTCTAAAGACAGATCACCATACCCTCAGAGGTAAAAGACTGGTAAAGCACTGAAGGCAGCTAATGTAAAAGGAAAAACAACTTTTCACTAAAATGTTATGTGTCAGAACTAAAATATTAAGAGAAAGAATAGGGTACAGTTAGTTACCTGTGAACTGCCATGGTCTAGCTCTGATTACAGTTCTATTTAAGTGTTCAGGGGCTTCTAATGGCTACCTATTATCTAGATTATCTAACATTTTAAAATTGAGCAAGATAAATGTCTTTAGTGTCTGGGTTTTGGTTTTTGGGGATTTTTTGGTAATGTTAAAGTGGATACAGAAGAGTAAAACTTTGCTTGAACTTTTAATTCCCAGACCAAGTGAAAATGAGGACATAGTAGAGTCCTTACAGTGAAGTCTTACACTGTAAAGACCACTTCTATAAAGGGCCTTCTGCAGGCCATTCTTATCCTCATGCCCTATCCTTGCATTGTTTTCTAGTGACTTCCCTACTACCAATACTGCTACTTGGGGCCAAAGAGCATCCCAGAACTCCCTTACTATTTGAAGGAGAGGGACTGCTGCCAAAAGGATGCTCTGCCCCTCATAGACACACATCAAAGTAGATCTGACTGTGACCTCAGGAAAGCAGCGTGAATCCTGTGTTTGGAGAGGTGCATGAGTGTGTGTCCTATTTTAAGTGGGAGATGATGCTTTGAGAAGACTGTAGCCTTCCAGAAGAACCAAAATCTATGCAGTGCATTGCTGTTTCCTGTTTTCAGAGGTGCATATGCTCTGTTGACTGCCTTGGTGTATATTCCAAAGATAACCATGAGTTAGTCTGCCTGTCTGTCTGAAGGGGATACACTGTAAGGATGGGTCTTTCCCACTATAATTTTTGGCTGGAAGGAGACTCTGAGAGGGGTGTAGAAAAGAAAAGAGATAACCCCCAGGAAAGTCAAACTATCTATTTATTTAGTTATGTGTTTTGGGTTGCATTTTGCATTAATCGCTGCCACACACAGGAGCCCTGTAATTTATTATTGGTGATAAGTGTGGACAGTAGCTATTATTTTTGTTCCCCGTTCGAAAACGTGGCAAGCGGGGACACTTAGATTTATGGAACATGCATTATTCAAATCTTGGGGCCTGATGGCTCAGCATGAACAATTCCAGCTATTTCCAGAACCTTTCATGACTTTCCTCCTTTATTCCTCCTTGTTTTTCCCTTCTCTTATTTTCCTTTCCTTTTCTTTGTCTTTTGTTAGGCTGTATTAGGACAAGGGGAGTTTATTTAGGCTAGGGTAGCTCCAGCAAAACTCATGTTTCCACACCAGTGACAGGACAGGCCTCATCTCACAGGCTAATGCAGAGGGACCTGATTAATGCCCATTATGTGGAGCTGGAGGAAAAGGTGGTGTGTGTTTGGGTAGACATCCAACTAATAAGGAAATGCTGATGTGGTGAAGTAAAAGCTGGGTGAATAGTTTCCAGGGTCAGAGTGTTCTTTATTTACCCTTTAGCGGCTGACTTCCTCTGGAGCTGTTGTAGTGCTGGAGCAAAGACTGTAGGTCTTCCTAGGCTGCTGTCCAAGGCACTAAAGCTGCTTTACCTTTCTTCCTCAGGAGTGAACTACCTCTAGATGTGCCTGAAATCACTCTCACATCTGCACTCATTGTGTATACAGGCGTATTTCACAGTGAGGATCTAAATACCTCTACTCTTTCCTTTGGTGTAAACTGCAGGATTATGCAGGGTTATTGGTTACACCAGCGAAAAATTGTGAGAGGTTAGGGAGTGCCCCTGGCAGACATCCCTTCTAGCTAGTGCATACATTTTGGCTAGTTTCTCTCTCTAGCTGGTTGCAACTGCTGCTTAATGAACAGCAAAGAATTTCTGCAGAGGGCAGAAGAGTTGGTTTCTAGGAAACTCCTACTTACATGCAGTTAGAAGCAAAAGAAAAAAAATCTGATGTAGAGCCATGGGAAAGCTAGTAAATTCTGAGGAACCTTTAGAACAAGTGATAAAATTCAATGGTGGTAGCAAAACCGAAAATGAAATCTTTATCACTAAGAATAATATGTGTGGGCCTAAACACAATGCAGCATGGAAAGGCAAGAATAGTCAAGCAGTAACGTTCAAAGCGGGAGCATAATTTTAGCAAAATGAAATTATGAGTGACTTTCATCAGTGACTTGATACCACCTGGGGAAGTCCAAATAACACCTGATCTACACACACTCTGCTGAAGTCCTACAAGCCTCCATGTGAGCACATCTGTGCCATCTGGGCTACATTTGTAATTGAATGCCTTCCTTTTGTGCAGGAATGGAAATGATCTGCACTAGTATAACCTTCTTTTGTATCAATGTAGGTGCATCTGCTCTGAACTTGTAGGATAAAACCACTACATTTTCACACACATAGCCCTCGTCTCGTAGTACATACTACCTTTTAAAAATGCCGTTGAAAATAAGTTGACAGAAACCCACAAAATGTGGGAGACGGTGAAGAACTGAAGGAGAAAGCCAAGCTAAGGAGGCTCAGAAAACTGAAATCTGAGTTTTTATTTCCCCTGCATTAATTCACAACTATTTTATCTGCCCTCCTGTTAAATTGTAGAGCAGAGAGCCTGGGGGCTCTAGTTATACTCATGAAAATATAATATGTGGGTAACAAATGCTTCCTTACCCAACATGATTGTATTTGCTCAGTCTGTTTGTGTACCTACCAATGAGCCCTCGTATTCTCGGTATTCCCGTACTAAATCACAGCAGAAGAAATCTTTATTTTTCCTTCTTTTTATTGAGAATGCTAGGATACGTTCCCAGTCCTAAGTATTCTTTGAAGAAATGAGACAGAATGGGGGGAATGGGTGGAATATAAATATGCAATAGTGTAAATGGCAATTCTGAATCAAAATGGATTGGGAAAAATCAATGGGATATCATAAATTTTGTCTCTGTGTGGGAAAAAATGTTGTAAGGTCACAGACAAGCATAGATGTGTGCGGGCTCTATCAAAATTCCAATTCTGATAGAATCTTCAGTGAGATAGATTTCAGATCTCAAAGACATAAGCATGTTAACTGTTTGTCAGCCTCCAAAATACCACAGTGAAGAGACACTCAAAGCCATGCTTTTTATACTTTAGGAAAGAAACAAAATCAATAGTGACTCAGAACTGGACCAGAGTTAGACATCCTGATTGCAAGTGCCACTGAACTTTGACATGTCGTCTGGAACAGAACTTTGTGGTTTGTGCCTTTCTATAATAGGATTACTTGGAATTATCCAAACTGAAATTGAACACACACAGCAGTGGCATATGGGCTGGAGAAACAGTTTATCAGGCTCAAGCAAATGTTGTTTGTAGCAGCTAATTTCTTGAATGCACAATAAGGAGTACTGGCTCCCATTGTAGGTGCTCTGGATATACTTCTGAAATAGAACATTTTGTCTAGTTGGAGTTTTTTTGTTTGGTTGTTTTTGGTTGGTTTTTGTGTTTTTCTCTTTAAAGTATAAAAATAAAAATTAGTCACAAATCAGGATGGAAGGTTGGAAAGGCAAGAACAAACAGATGATGGGAAATTAATTTCTAGGGAAGTATCTGAGCAAATTGAGTTTTCTGCCATACAAAGCTTTGATGAGATTAATACGTACCTGCAGACACTTTGATTTACACAAACTTGCATTTTGATAGAGTTTTTCCAACAGAATTTTTTTCCAACCAGTGTTTCTTATTGAGGTTCAGTCATTCTGAGTGACTTGTGTAGACCAAGTCTGTTACCTTCCCAGGGGAACCAGTTGAAGAGTGGCATGACACAAAACTTCAAGTAAGTAGATTATTAAAAACTCAGATGATAGTTGTAAGAGTCTAGAGGGAAACATAAGGATATTGAAATCCTTGCAATGCTTTGTATTTTATTTATAGTGTTAGGATAACGCCTAGAGGTGAAATAGAGTACCTGTCCCAAATTTGGTATGTTTTGAACAGCAAAGGCTTGAAGCTGCTATCGAATATCTGCAAAGTATTTTCGCTGTCTGTGAATGAAGGTGAGAACATGAAACTGTGTACATAAAAGAGGTGACAAGGAGAACAGAATAGCCAGAATACATAAAAAACTTTAAATGTTCTCAAGGCCTGGAACCAAATCTTATGGGTTGTGTCTACATGAAAAAAGAGGAGAAAGACAAGACGATAAGGGCAGTCATACACTTAAATGCAGCAGCAATGCTAATAGCATGTGCCAGAGGCTTCTGGTAATAGGTATATTGGAGAGATTAATGGATCTAAGAAGAGATGAGAATAATAATTAGTGAAGTGTATAAAGACAATGAATGTATTATTTATAATGTGGTTCTCATCTGGAAAATGTGTTTATTGGTAGTTTCCTGTTGATATCCATGAGGATTGGATTTCCTCCTTCCTGATTCAGGCAGTGGGATGTGGTCAAGGTGTCCTGTTTCCAGTAGTAGCTGGGAGACCTAGCGCTGCCTGTGTACTGTGAGAGGCACCCTCCTTGAAAGCACAGCCCATAATTTTAGGAATGTACTAGTTAAATCCAGCATCAGCCCAACTGACAAACCGAGCTGCCATGCTCCCAAGATGTGTCCTTTCCCCAGTTAGTTCTTGACTTTTAATAGCTTCCCTTTATCTGCTTATTTCTGATTGTTACAGGGTATAGCTGTTCTCTTCTTTTCTAGCTATGGGGGATGTTTCTAGCATAAGATTGCCTTTATTTCTTCTGTACAACTCTCTTAATTCCCAAGCCATTGCTAAACTAATCTATTTTTGACTAGGTCCTTCAATCCAGTGGAGACATTTGTACCCACTAAGTTCTGGTAGAGTCCAGCAGGTTACATGCAAGGGATTTGCCTCTCTACTCTGGATTCTTCCTCTCAATGGGCTTTTCTAGAATGAAGGGGAAAGGATCAGTTAACTCTGTAACCCACATTACTTGTAGATTAGTAATGCCAGTGTATGTAATAAAAGCATCTTAATGGGCAGAGACATGATTTCTATATTGCCCCCACTTGGTACCTCCTTGACTGCGTTTTTCCACTCATCTATTCCATGATGAAGTTCTCTCCAGAAGGCCACTCATCAGTTTGGGTTTTAGATATATTAGTTCCTTTTCAGGGATCTGGGGGTGCTATTTAAACATGACATTTGCATCTGTAAGTAGTTGGGTTGGTTCCATCATTTGATCTTCAAAATCATATCATGACTCTCATGTCTTACAATACACAAGACGACTTAGGAGAAACCCAGAGTAGGGGCTCTACCATCTCCATGTGCATCAAATATGAAAAAAAACCAGACAGATGTTGTTCTATAAATCTTATCTAAAGAGTTTTATGTGAGGTGCACTTTGTTCTTCCAATCTATTGAAATTAGATGAACTTCCCTAAGAAATTCTGAGACAAGAAAAATATAAAAACCTATGTAAGAGAGATATCAACCAACTGCATATTATCTTTTTGTTCACTGAAAGCAATACCATGACTGTTCTTTAAATCTTTGTGTGCAATCAGCACTTGGAGTAAAGCTTTAGGCTAGAACTAAGCTTGAGAGAGGAGGCAGCTGTGCCACTGGAGACCATGCTCCCACAATATTGCTGCCTTCAATCATTGGCAACTGTCTCCATCTTTACTTGAGCTCTTTTAATGCACTCGAGGAAAATACTTTCCCTTACCTCCACTGCCATGAGCAGAACAGTTTCCACTTGGGGAATTCTACTGAAATTTCCTTTATTGCCAGTTAACATGGACTTTTAATTACTGGTTTGTGCATGGAGAAGAAAGAAAGGAAACAGCAAAACAAATACAAGGAAAAAACTCTTTCTTCCCCTGCCCCAGGGTCAACTTCTCTATGACATCTCCTCTTACCCCCTTAAACTTTTCTGCCACACATTATACTCACTATTACCTTGACAGTCCCTAGAATGAGGTGACAGGAGACACAGAAGGGTGGGTTGGTGCAGGATGATTTCTTGCTGCTGCTCCTGCTTTCCTGGTTTCTTTTATTTACTTGCTTCTTTCTCTTCACCAGTTTCCTGCTTGCCTTAGGTCTCCCCAGCTGTGGACCCACAGGTCCCTGCTTCGGTCCACCCATAGCTGTAGTTGCCTTAAAGGTGTACCTCCTCTTAAAAAAATCTCCTTTTGTGTTTCCTCATGTGTCCCCTCCAGAGCTCCCTGCCCCTGTGCTCCCATTCTCCCCTGCCTGTGCTGCAGCAGTGGGACCAGGGCCCTCTGACTGGCCATGGCACAGTGACAGCATGGCTTGGTACTGACTGGGACCAGCACAGGGCAGTCCCTGCCCATTCCCATGCAGGTCACTCTGCTCCCAGACCTCTGATAGTGATGCCCTTACGTTAACCAAGAGGAAGGTGAGACATGCTCGTTAAAAGGAGGGAGGGGTAGCACATCGGCAATGGTTACTAGCCCTCACATGCCAGTTGTGTTGAGGTGCCAAGGATTTTAGATGTGCTGAGTAACACAGAGTAGACAGGCGTAGCTGCTGTGCTGTTTTGAAAGAATGTGTGTGTGGTTGGGCTGTAAAAGTCTCAATTCAGAGCAGAGTTCCTTCAGCTCTTGCCCTGAGATTTGTTGGAGGAGGGCTGCGTTCATCTGTTTTGCAAGTCAGTTTAGGAGGGGCTGAAAGAAAAAAGAGGACCAAAAAAGGCTAGAAAGCTGGTGTATTTGACATTGGAGGGGAAGATCTCCCCTTGAAGTTGTCCCAAGACCTGTCTGAATAACGAGGCCTGTCATGGGTAGACAGATAAAGACCAACTGCTTGATAATGGCAGCAATAACATTTTATCATTGGTAGAAAATATTCCATGAGAGGTCTGATAACATAGCCAGGGATCATGTATGACTTATTCACCTGAAGCTGGCATCTCCCCTTCAAAATAGTTTCTGTGGGCAACAGAATGCAGACTAGTGAAGTGTTTTGCCCTGGACAGCAGAGCATAAGCTGAACCTGGGGTCCCTTTAACAACAGAAGAAGAAACAACGAGCAGCATCCCTGGGACATTTTGCTAGTGCCAGCTGGACTTTCAAGTGAGCTGAGAAAAGCAGATGTCATAGCACTGTGGAACTGAGAGTTCACTTTAGAGCTAACTCTGCAACAAGGAATTACTTTACTTTTTTCGTTAGTGTTGTTCAAAAGAGAGGAACCTTTTTTGACAGTCTGCCCTTTTCACAGTCTGTTTGTGTTTGTCAGCCTAATTTGAGCTTTAAAAAAAATCTTGCATCAGTGTGAGTATCACAGTGGGAACTTGAGAAAGCTGGAGATGCTTGAGTATCTGTCAGGTAAAGGTTGTTTGTGCTCATCACCAAGTGGAGTGTGCACGGTTTGGGATCATTGGGTACCTCTGCTTTCTTTGGGAAAGCTGAGGACTGGGAGACCAGATGGAGTGACATGGCAACTCTGTATTCCATCAGGGCAGCTCTTGGGGCCTTTTGACTAGAAGAGCAGCTGGTAGTGGAGGTAAAGATAAAAACTCACCAGGCAGGCTGTTATTCAGAAAGGGAGTAAGAAGCATTACAAGTCATCCTGTTGATAGCTCTAGCAGCTACCTGTAAGTGCAGAAGTACACCACCTAAATTCTAAATAATCTCTCTCTTTTTGATCACTTTAAGCATATGGAAAATATATATTTAAGATTTGCTACTACTCTTCTTTCAGTTGTATTCTCCCTGTTCTGTACAGTGTGTTCATTTTAGGAATCTTCTTCTCTGTAGTTTAAACCCCTGTGAAAGACAGCCTGTGTTTGCCCCTCAGAAATCCCTTAATTGTGGATGCTGCTTTCCTGCAATATATGTGACCCTGGAATATGCCAGCATGCACATGATGCCATGTGCTACAAGCTGGCAGATCCATAGGCCCCTTTGAGCCAAAAGTGTATAGCATTTTTTTTTCTTTTTTCTCTTTCACCTTTATGTCTTCTAATACTGCTGTGAGAAAAGCTTCACCAGTTTGCATACAGTATTTCACCTGATCCCACCCCAGCAGTTGGGGTGAAAGCAGCTATGTTTTTGCCATAAAATGCAAATCATCAATTTTCTTCCACCCAAGCCCTCTTCTGTGACTTGATCTTTATGGCCATCACACTCCAGCAATACCGTCGCTGAAGATCAGGCACTTGTTCTAGGGATGTGCATGGAAAGAATTTCACTGTCTCTGTAACATGCAGTTGACCATTACTGCTGTTGAAATAACATACATTTTGATCTGTGGTGTGTTTGCTTCTCTCACCATTCAGTCAGGGCTCAAAGGTGACAGGAAAAGCAGATTGTCCTTTAGCTTAATAGGTTGCACTGCTGTTTTCTGATGCAGAGATCCCTGGCTTAATTTATTGCTGGAATGGATTGCTTCCAAATAAGGATAATCCTCCTCATGCTGTTTCTTCACTTGGTTACCTTCCTGTTCTTTTCACTGGCAACATCTGCCTCTGCAGTTCTGGTTTATTCTTGCCAAAAGACTTATTCATTTGCTGTGTTTATTGTAGTTATGGTCCTAAACCCGCTATCTTCAGTAGCTTAAAAGTTTTCAAGACAATTGCTTCAGGGGCTTGAACTTTTTGCTCATGTTTTCAACCCAAAAGTGAGTTCCAGAAGAGGAATCTGCTTGGCTGTGTTGGTAGTGAGGATTCTGAAGTCATGCCTTTTTTTTCCGGCTAAACACATTGAAAATAATTACTTTGTGCTAGATCGACTCCTGCTTGCACTAGGGAGAGGAAGTGCCAGAAGTTTCCTATCATGAAATTCCTACAGGAAAGCAGCATATGATGCAAAGGCATCTCTCACAGCTGCTCTTTAATAAAAGGAGATATTTAATCTGGCTTAATGGATCCCCTTGGCCCTTGAGGCTGGACCTGGCTTTCAGAGTACCTGTGTCAGTGAAGAGTAAGAACCACTTCCAAAAGACATGATTGGGTTTTACCTTCAAAACATCAAGTCCTCTCAGATCTGAAGTGGCTTTGGCACTCTCTACTCCTGTCTGTCCCACTACTATACTTTTTTACTTGTCTGTCTGCAGAAAAGAAGATAGTAGAGATGAGAGGTGGAATTCCCAAAATTCCCACTTTGGTGTGATTGACTGCAGTGCCCAGCTCAGTCCAATTTTTTTTCTCATTGCTTGAAAAGGCTAAAGGAATAGTATGTGATTGTCTCTTCCCTTCTCCAATTTATGAGGACTTCACATCATTTCTTCCTCTCTCTCTCTTTTTTTTTTTTTTTTTATTTGTTTGTTTGTTTTGTTTTGTTGCCTTTGGAGGGGAGCAAGGGCATTCGAAAGGAAGTTAGAGCTCTTACAATATTCAGATTCAAGCAGACTTGTGGAATTCAATTGCTACTTCTCCATACAACCTTTTTTCAGGTTTACAGTGAATGGGCAATGACTCTCACTAACAGTCTATAACGAAGCGTAGCCCTGGGAAAGAGCACCGGCACTTAATTTTAACCCTGTGCAAATTTAATTATCAGCAGCAATTCATTTATGCCAGTAATTTTCAACAAGAAGCTCCTCTTCTAAACAGAGGCTGAAAAGAGTGTGTGAGAATGCATTTAAGACGGAGACAACTTGCTGTCTAAACTGAAATGTTCTTATCCAGACACCTCAAGCACATGAGTGCCATGATGTACCAGACCCTGCGAGGGGCCCAAGATAAGGTTTCTCTCTGAACGTTGGGAGACTGAATTTCTGAGTTCCTGCATGATTAACTTCTCAACTGGAAAGCTGCATCAGCAGCTAATTGGTGCTAGACTAATTACTGCATATGAAGGGGTTAGATGTTTTCTCATATAGAACCTTCACTAATGTTCTGCTGGGCAGCAACTGTATTAGTGTGACAGTCAGCTTTCCTTCATTAAAACCAGTGAAGGTGTTCTGCCTCAGACCTCCACACTGGTTGTTGGAGGATTGATTGAAATTCAAAGTCCCGCTCTTCCTGTCTGGCCTTTTGACAGAATGGCTTTAAAATCTGAATGTTGCCCTGTCACCAAGGGACAGCGCAAAGTTGCAGCAGGTCCTGGGTAAAAAGGCACAGTGGAATGGGAAGTTGACTGCTTACCTGCAGTGCAAAACAACCTCATTCATACGCAGGAGACTTCAGTCTCCGTGACTTTCAACGTCTTCCACAGCATCAAACTGATATTTCAAAGAGATTAAGAACTGAAGGGAACATATGATATCCATTTAAAGCCAAGACTTCAGATTTAATGAAGACTGTATCAGAATGAGATATGATTCAGATATCAAATTACATTTGTTTAGCCCAACACAGCTTAATAAATCACAGCAACATTTAATAAATATTTATCTTCTTTTAATCACCAGTTAGTGCTTTTTCTGATCTCTCCATTCCCTTAATGGCTCACTCCTGTATTTATTAAATGTGATTTCCATTTCTCAAATAATCAATACATCTTTTTATATTTTATAATTTGGGCAGCTTTACTGAACTTTTGTGAGATTTAATTAAGATTAAGGTTTAATCTTTAATTTCAATATATAAATTACCGTGCGTTTCCTATTAAGACATTATTTGGTAACCTCATTTGGTTTGAAATCTTGTCTGGAAATGTGGCAAGCTCAACAGTAGTTACAGTACAAATGTTAATGAACTTCAGAAGAATCTTTGGACTGGAGGGGGAACTGGCTGAAAATACACCTCCTTAGCTGATATGGGTATCTAGTTAATAACGTGGAATGGGCAGTAAGGAAGGTAGATTCTGTGTGTCTGACAAAGCTTTTGTTTGCATGGGTATCTGGTGCAGCAGTAGGAGTCAGGGTGAGGTCAGTTGGAAAACAACAGCCTGTGGAAATAACACTTGTAAATGATGACTCAGGCACCACACAATGTGCGGCACACGGGGAGGCTCTGAGTAGGTTTGGGTCTAGCAGAATATTTTCTATGCCACATGCCCATACCTGTTAGAATCTGTGGATTCCTCCACAGCCAAAAAATCCTAGGGGAAACCCCAAATCTGGCCTAGGTACTACTGGAGAGAATGGCTCTTCAACTCTTGGCAAGATCTTGACTGCCACCAAAATCTACCAAAACTGATACTGTATAGTAGCTCTGTGCTGTCTTCTCCATCATTATCAGCTCCATAAATCAAAATAATATTAATCTGCAAAGCTCTGCAGCTGGTTGTCAAAGTCGAATTTACATTTCAGGACACATGCATTTTGTGGCCCTCTGCCTGGCCCAGGTATGCCACAAGTCTCGTCTGCTTGCTGGCCTGGCTGTCCTGTCCATGAAAAAAAAAAAAAAAAGAAAAAAAGGGAAGTAGCAGAAAAATCAAACAGAGGAAAGCAATATAATGTGTGGGTATCTTGTCATGACTTGGGCATGCACCGGAATCCTGGGGAAAAGTCTTATGTTTGACAATGCAGGTAGAGTTTAAGTTCCCAAAGAGACTCTAGCAGGTTGTTCAAGTCAGAGATGTTTGAGTCTGGCCAGGAACTCATATTGTTTCATGACTTTGGTATTGATGGTTTGCTTGATATTGGTCAAAAGTTAAATGGTTTTTTTGTTTGGTTGGTTGGTTGGTTTAGGTTTGTTTGTTTGTTTGTTTTTCTGCGTGATGAAGTTAAGCCCCCTGCAGGGTGTCATGATGTACAGAAAACTTTCTTTGGTTTACCTACAGAACCAAGTATATAATCACTAAAAAAGCCATAAGGGTGGATGTAATATTTATAAAGGCAATGCACCTGTCTTTGAATATTCCGTGCTTCCCGAACATCTGTCATGTATCAGTATAATAGTATCTGAATTTTGCATGACTCCAGAACATCACATCTGCCATGGCCCCATCTGGAAACCTATTGCCTAGAATGGTTAAAGTGCCCCTTTTTCCAAATCTGCACCTAATATATCCCTGCCCCAGTCCATGTGAGATACAGACCGTCCTGACTCCAACACAGGTATCACTCTTGCACAAAATTTCATAGACTGATTCAGAATTCTCACTTGACCACTGGACAAGTATTTATCCTAGTAATATTACCTTTAAATGCTACTCAACCAGTTTTGAAATGGAGTTTAACTTCTTCAGCCATCACCTGTCACGTCTTCTTGATGTTCCTTTCTCTAGCCTTATGCATGTGGCAAGGTAAAACACAGACTCAAGTGCTTCGTACTTCTTTTTATAGACTTCTGCAGCACAGACATATCTCAACTGGGAAACAGACACTGCTTTTAGTTAGTGAAGGGCTATCCCCATCTCTGGTTCTATCAGTCTCACTAATGCAACATAACTCTTCACTTAAGCTTACTTTGATCATTGCTCCCTTTTAGTGGCCCTTTTCCTTCCACAGATGTCTAGTCATACGCGCTGTTGGAAGTGGAGGAGGTTATCTGAGGAACTTTGGTTCCCTGCCCCCTTCACTGGTACTGTAATGAGATATCCCTTAGACTGGAAACAGGGGTTGAAGAGACAGCACAAGCTGTTTCTGAGAAATAGCATCCCAAACTACCTATTCTGTTAGCTTTTCCAGAAGGCAACAGGGCTCCTATGGACACGAGAAAGGAGGAGGATTTCTTTCCTCTCTACTCCTTTAAGCCCTCTGTTTTGCTACCCATTCCAGGTTTTGAAAATGCATGTAATGAAATTGTTTGCAGTAGCAAGGAGCTGGACTTGATCCAGACGTCCTTTAAAGACCTAAACTGGTTTAGACTAAAACATTGCTTTCTAGTATTGTCAGCAACACTGCAGGCAATAGGAAAAAAAAGGATAGATGTATCAGATTCAACATTTTGATGATTAGGTGCATTAATCCAACAGGCAGGGTAATGTTCATGTTGAATATCTAAAATAGAGCTCCTTGCAGACACCTTACTACTGCCTTCTCTCTGCCTTGAGATTCCTCAGTGGTGTCTTGTGGAGAACAGGGAGTTTGAAAGGCAATTGGGTTGTCTTGCAGATGGCAAACTTGAGTCTTGGAGTGTGATAGTGTCTGACTGTGCTCAGCCTGGGGAACCATTTGGGACTGTTGCCTTGTGAAACCCTGCAGTGTGAGACATGGTGTGTTGGGGCAAGTTTGATGGGTAGCAGGCTGGACATTTGGAATTATCAAGCCTTCAGAACCCTCATTACAATCCTTTATTAATGGAACCTATCTTGCTTATTTGAAAGAAACACTGATAATCTTAGCGGCCTGATCTAACAACAGTGGAAGTACTACAGAGGAAGGACATGAACAAGAAATGCCATCAGTCTCACCTAATTGCTGACATCAAGATGACATTTGGCCTTGGGCAAGTTTGTTGTAATCTTGTAGCAAGAGCTCTGGCGTACATTTATGTGTATTTTTGCTTTAGTTTGTCTTTCTACACCGTAGACATTGGTGAATCCCTGCAGTCACGGGGGAAAATAAGAGCAACAAATAGCAGAAATGAGTGCCCCTTTCATTAACATTGCCCCATATTATTAGTACTGATCGCTTTGAAAATAGGGAACCAGGAGGTTGGCATCTGTCCTCTGTCATCAGAGAATGCTGTTTGATTTTGGGAAGCTTTGCTGTACACTCTGTAGACCAAACAGTTCAGAGAAAAAACAAAAGGTTAAAGAGGAGGAGATAGCTGCCTAAATGGGGGAAACATTAAAAGCAATTAATGTACAGAAAGAGTAGTTCATCAACAGCAAAGCAGGTGAAGTCCCGGCTGGCCAGCCAGCTGTCTGCATCTATCACTGCTCAGCACCTGCAAACAGACATTTTGTTGTTCATTTCCTGCAGCTATTCGGCACTAAGGCAAGGATACTTGGGGAGAAGCAGAGACAGAGAACAGCAGACATTTGAAGGGAATTTTGGACAGATGTAGGAAAAAAAAGAAAATCACACCTTCTGGTAAGGCTGAAAAATAAGGTAGGAACACCAGGAGCTGTGCATTGGGAAGAGCCTTCCACCCCATTAGGTCACTCAGAGGGGAAAGGAGGCAAGCAGGTGTACTGTGCGAGCATTGTCCTTCCCATTCCCACCCCTGTGCTGGGTTGAGGATGAATAGCCTTGCCTTCTACATCCTGTAAGGATGATTGCTGCTATGGTATGCCAGTTGCATGGCTGCCAACCTCTTCTAATTTGTATGTAATGTATGGCAAAACCATAATGTCATTTCATTGCATAGATCTTGCCAGAGACCACATTTCAGAAGCCTGCTATGCAGTTTCTGGCTCTGACTCCACAGCATTAGTTACCCCATCAGCCCCTTTGGCACTGAGCTTACAAAATCCAGATGCCAATTACTTTAATGAGGCTGCAGGTTCTAAAAGGGACACTCCCCTACACACCTTGCCCCTGGCTACTGTTTCCCTGGGAGCAGGCACGGGTGGTTTTGACAGACACTTATTTTTTTTTGCAATGAAGCATGCAAGAACATCTGGGAAAAGAGAGGGACTTCGCAGTTGTCTGTAACTGAGAAGAAAAAGGCAGCTTGGCACAACTGACTTGGACGTCTTTGGCTGACAGTTATCATGTGAGTTGTGCCTTGTGAACGCAGAACAGCCTGGTGCCTTTAAAGTACACCAGATGCAGAGGTATCACTTTCCTGGAAGCACTGCTATTGTTCTGCTTCCTTCTTGTTATTAATGGTATAGCCTCAGCAGGAAAGCTGGATGTGAGGTAGGGCCACAGTTAGGAGAGGCCTGGGTTATCTGAGAGAAGGATTTGCAGTCAAGCCTGTGGATGCCTGGAGGGAATTCGATGTGGACTAACCAGAATTTTGCTGTGCTAAGGCTCTACTAAAGGCAAAGCCCTACACACACACACGGGCTTAAAAATAGGTTTTTGGTTCAGTTCTCATAATTATGAGTGTTGCCTTCTTATACGGAAGGGGAAATTGCACAGTTTGAAGGAGGTAACTCAGCCTGTGCTCTTCCATAAATTCAATCACTGGAACGCAACATATACCCTCAACATTAGAGAAGACTCACCCCAACCATCAAGGGCCTCAATCCATAAGGATTGCCAGATAGTAACAGATCCATCCTATCCAGGCACAATGACCAAGTCAAACACAAAGGGTTGCAGTCTCATCTCCATTGCAAACTCTGGGACAGGGAAATCCTTTTTTGTTCAGCTCTTTCAGTTTGTTTTGTGTAGCACAAGAGGACACTGGCCCATAATCACAGAGCTTGAGTGCAGCTGCGGTTCATCTGTTGAGATGGTGATAGCAGTATGTAAACAAAACAAACAAAAGGAGTCCACTGAAATCAGTGGAATTATTTCTACTCTCAAGAAACTGAGGCCAAGGTGGGAACAGGGATCAGAGTAACTCTGTGGATGTGCACTGATTAGCCTGTGCCTCAGTTTCTCCATCTGAGAACTTGTTGATGACATACTTTTGTTATGTTGCATTGTGTATTTCAGATTGCTGTGCTGTCTGAAAAGGTTGTTGTAATCCTCAGATGTTGTGGGAGTGGGAGGGATTATCATAATTATTTTTGACAGGCAGCTATAATTCATCTTTACTTACCAGACCCCATGGTTGTTTTATT
Source organism: Empidonax traillii (assembly GCF_003031625.1). NCBI lineage: Eukaryota > Metazoa > Chordata > Aves > Passeriformes > Tyrannidae > Empidonax > Empidonax traillii. Next base: position 1,618,713 of record NW_020955239.1, on the reverse strand, counting down.
GTGAAATGAGTAAAGGTTATTTCAGTGTAAGAATCACGTGAGCTTATTTGTTGTGGAGCCTGGTAATAAATTGGCTCCAGACAGTGTTGCCTGAGCTGTGCAAACAGAGAAAATTTTATGATTCTTAATTTAATTTGTGTTTTCTATTTCACTCTATTTGTATTCTCTCAAAGTCTGAAAACACTTCTTCACCGTTTGATCTGGACTTTTCCCATTTGATGAATGCTTATTATTTCCTTTTCTCCTTTCCTGAGTTTGTTTTTTTTTTTAAAATAAATACAAAACAATGACTTAATTAAGTCAGTCTCTTGAAAGTAAAGCTCTTTTTTAGTTATTTTAAGCTCCCTCCACTGGAGGTTTCTGCAACAGCATTGGAGAATGAAGCAACCTGGGATAATTACCGTTTGACTTGGTGTTATGTTGTGTGTTCCTATGAGAAGTACACGAAAAGGACGTGGCTTTTATATTTTGTTTAAGTCCAGCATTTTCTGTGAGGGGATCTTAGAGCATTTAACACATATTAAAGGCTTAACCCTTGTTACAGACCTGTGGGAAGTGAGTGCAGTGCTCTCAGGGCAAAATATATGAATGCAGTTTAGAAGCAACCTTAAGAGATATACCAGGGAGTAGGACAAGAGAAGGAATGCAGGATCATGATGAAAGCTCCAGAGAAAGTTCTTGCATCATTTTGAATGGACAGCAAATGTAGTAGCAGAAGAGATGGTATTGTCCAAACAGAGAAATCCAGAAAAAGGAATCAAAGAAAGGCTCACGGGATTGAATGAAATAAATTCACAGAATGAAAACTCTGCAAGTGGTCTTCACACCACCTTTCCTCCTCAGTGTCACCACACGCTCTTCCACCCCATGCCTTCTGCTCAGAACGAGTTTTCTAAATCCTGTTGCATGCATTACTGCACTGAAGAAACCTGCTGCTTAGAGCAGTGCCTGCAGTAATGTTACTGCACGCCACGCTGGCCCTCCTCACCTGTGCACAGTGCCTGGGGAACCCTCCCTTACCAGGGAGAGCTTTGCAAAGGTGTGGGTGACAGCACAGAGACAAAGCTGTATCGCATGGTGCTTTTTCTTCATTTTTGTGTACAGCTCCTAATAGCTGTGTAATAAACCAGTATTGATGAAAGAGGCCATTTACTTATTTAGTTTTCTGCAATGAGCTGATGTTTAATTAATGTGTAATAACTTTTGCAACCAAATGTACCCTTTTATATTTACTATGAGGGACAGTTTGAAAATCAACTTAAGCGTCCAATGACTGCAAATGTATTTATTAAGGTTTAAATATGTGTAAATGAGTTTTTGCTTATTTGCGGAGCTGTTAAACTACAGTAAATATGTTTTTTTGTCAATTGGCGGTTAATTAACATCTATTAGTTCTCCATTAAGAGCACAGTTTGGTGTCTGAATTTCCTTACTTTAGTACTAACTTTGAATTAAGGCTGTATTTTTTCCTCTTTCTGCACAACAGTTTCCAAAATCCAGTGCCAGTCCTTTGAACTTACCTTGCAAGGCAGGAAATTCGAAAAGGGAGAAGTGAAATTTTATTGCCTAAAGTCACAGCTCCCATTTAGGAACTTGGCAGCTTCTTTCTTCACACATCTTTCTCTCTCAGACTTTTGAGGCCAGTGCAAGTTGTAGAGTTGTCCCTGTTGTTTAATGCCTTTGTACCTCTGTGAGGGTTTTCGGAGACATTGGTGCAAAAGCTGCTAACACCTGCATGGAGGGTGGAGAGTGGACAGATCATGGAGGTCCTGTTTCACCCCAAAGTAAATTTGCAAGGCTGACATTCTTGAATGAAGGCTTTTGGGGGTGAGGGGGGTTAGATACAGGGAGTATCCCCTCTCAGCTGGCCGCTATGTCAGCAAACAACCACAAGGTGACACTGTCCCAGTACATTATTTATGTTTTGACAGAGGAACGTATACATTTCACATAAAAGATTGTTCTAAGCATCAGCCTCTGCTCCATGTTTCTTAACTGAGAACTAAACGTCTGAGCCTGGCATCATGCACTTGTTAAATCTAGAAATTAGGGAGATTTTCAAATTACATTCAATACGTGTCTTGTTACAGTGGATAGCATTCAAGAGTGGCAGTCCCACCCACCTCTCCCTATTCACAAAGATGTCTGGGAACTTTGTCCTACTACTGAAAAATACCAGATCAGTCATCAGTCCCAGGTCATAATCAGAGCGGTTCTGTCTTTCTCCTCCATTCCTTTGCAGCTATCAACATTTGAGGTGATGGAGTATGTTGCTTAGAGGTAGAGCCAGGGAAAAGTCCTGTTTCTTTCTTCAGCTGTGCAAATATGCAAGTAGAGAAATACGGACCTGCGAGGCTTTTTACAAGGTTTTTATCCAGAAATATTTATTCTTTTATTAAAATGCAAGAATGATTTGGTTGTTTGCTGGAATTAGTCTTGGCTGGTTTCACCGAGTGAGGTTATGCTGTGCTATGTGTGTAACTCAGGTGCTGAGTGGTAAGATCTGACAAACATGTAAATGGCTAATACAATAAGCATCTGGGAATGAGTCACCATAATGTATGGCAGGTTTTACAGTCAGACATAGTATCAGAAGTATCTGTGGAAAAAAAAAACAACAACCAAACCTGTATAGTACACTAAAATACAGGTAAAAGGCATGTTTGTAAGGGTAGACTTTGACCCGATATTCCCCAGGGTGATGTTTGTTTACATCTGACTGTCCTGTTTTACCAGGTTAGGTTTAAAGAGTTAACTGGGTTGCTTGTATGTGTAATCATGAATAATCAGCTGAACCTGATACTGTTCAGTTTCCCCATGCTCTGTGCCTGCAAACATCTACTTTGGTTTTAGTAACATTGCCTAAATTAGTAGCAATGTTAACTGCTTCTCCTTGATTCCTCCCTGCCGAACTTGCGGCCTCCCTAGCAGTTTGTAGCTCTGAAATTATTAAAGGAACAGTCTTGGAAAACAGCAGAAGTTTAATCAGCTCAGTCTTGATTGATCAGTTATCAAAGTCCCCCCTTCAGTATCCTAGTAGTTGGGACCATCAAGATAAATTTCCCCAGTGTGTGTGTAAGGGGAGCACGAGTAAAGCATTGAAACATTCAGGCCAGTTCTAGAAATGCAGTAAATGTAAATGGGCTTTCCTAGAAGAGCAGCAGCTTATTCAGGCTCCCTCTGGTCCTGTGCACATTTCCAGCCTCACTGGAGAGGAAGCTCTTTGTCGTACCTGACATGGAAGCTGAGAGGAGTCATGGGGCATTGCTGATATTAAAACTATGCAACCTACAGAGAAGGGTGCCATATCAGCAAGCATTTGGCTATGTAACCCACTTTCTGTCAAGTTATATTAGCAGCTTTAGTTTGAGGTGAGGCATCTCTAAGTAGCAATCATGATCTTTCCTTCTCTTCCCCACCAATTCTAGACAGGCCAGGCCTTAAAAGAACAAACTGTAAGCTGCGAACAAGTGGATATGCTGACCATATCACTGCAGACATAAACCCAAGGTGGCAGGTGCAGCAGAAAATGCCTCCTTCAGCTCTCTGTACACGGGCTTGATCTGAAAGAACTCATCCCGAAAAGTAGAATCTACTTTAAGATGCTTTACTGACTCATAGAAGGAGAGTTGGACTGGCGTCTAAAGCATGTCTTTGGGGTTATTGGGCTTTATATTTACTTCTTTGCTAAACTGTCCAGCCCTCCTTGCTGCAGTCAGTGCTTCCCATTCAGGAGCTCAGTAGAGACAATAAGAAAGAGTCTGATGATGTTTTTCTGCAGAACAGTAGGATAGGCAGGCCCAGCCTTAGGGCATGTTGGAGACAGGCAGTGCCTAACCAATAGAGCTATCAAGTTCAGTGGGAAAACATGAACTACAGCTCCCAGGAGGCATTCCCTTCCCAAAGGCAGATGTATTGTTGAAAGACTCAAAAAACCAAAAATGCACTAAATTCAGAATGGCAAAATGTTTGGTTCCATCAAACCCACCAAAGTTTCCTAATCAACTGTGGCACTTTTTTAAAGTATTCTTGATTTTGGAAATTTGTAAAAAATATTTCAGCTCTTTTCTCTAATTTAGGATGAATAGTGATGAAGTTGTTGAAATTTTCCACACAGAATAAGTTCTGATTTGTTTTTTTTCCTAAGCTCAGCTTTAAAAATTGAGGTAGCTGCACTTGTTTCTGTGAAGTGCTTTGATATCCATGGATGAAAAGAACTATAGAAGTGCTAATTATTGTCATACTGGTTTTAATTATTCTGTCATACTGATGGAGCGACTGCCAGTTTTCAGCCAGTGATGGTTTTTTAAAAGATGTTGTCCAGTCCACAGTTTTCGTAGAAACAGTCAGATACTTCTTTTTAATTGTTTTAAAAGAAAGAAAAAAAAAAAAAATTCAAATCCTCTCTCTGCTCAGCAGCTGCTACAATTCTCTGATGGAAGTTCAAATCTGCCTGCATTTGTACAGGATGTTATTATCAGGATGGTAATGAAGAGAGGAGATGCAAAGCTCCTATTGTTAGATACTACAGATAAAATAGTGGAAACTGCTAGCAAGGCTAAGACTCTCTGAAATTTGCTGTCTACAATAATTTAAAATGGAAAATGTGGTTTCCAAAACTTTGGGAATGGTGTGATTTTCACCTCTTTTATTATTGCTGTTCTTACTATTTTTTAAGTACTTCTAATTCTTTTTCTGGGAAGGTCTAAATGAAGTACTTCCTCATGAAGTATTTCTAGTCAGCTCAAATAGACTATGCTGAACTTCTAAACTCAACCAGTCTGCAGAAAAACTTTGTTTACCCCTCATTATCCCTGGCTGTCACGGGACCCGTAGTTTAAAGCCTTAGTGCTCTCCTCTTTTCATCCATTCTGCCTGGCTGTGCTACAACTCCCTATAAAGCATCTCACTTGTGCAAGGAAGGTGTCATGTTGGTGGAACCTCATGGATACACTGCAGGACTGTGTTTGTCCCTACAAAACTACCCAGTAAAAATCTGACTGGTTTACCTAAGGTCCTCCAGCAAAGATGGACAACCTGGCAAGGCAGTCCTGGCTGGAGCTTAATGCATATTCTAAGGGAGGGTTTAGGACCAGGCACACTGTGCACTAGCCTATCTAGTGTGTTCTGTTGTCATGGTAGAACTATCAATGCCATGATGTCACTGAGGGAAAGCAACCTTGCAGTTCCAACTGTTAGTGACCTGATCTATAACCCAAATATGAACCAGGACACCTGTGGAAATGATCTAGAGGTATTCATAATCACCCAGCAGCCATTCCCCAAGGGATAAGAAACTGCCACATAGTAAGGACGTTAGTGGACGCAAGTGGGTAACTCAGTTTCACAGGTGCCACATTTTGGAGCAGGCTCTTTCTGTCTGTGCAGTTTATGGGAATAAGATGCAACCGTGCAGAATTCATCATAATTGCATTAGATCATCTAGAGAAAAAGCACTTGCAGAAGACGTAACTGGCATTGGCGGGTCATCCCTTGTTGTCATGGCTTTGTGCATCCCTATGGTCCAGCATAAGGCAAGCAGTGACTCTCAAGACTGACACTGGGCAGTTGGTTTCCTTAGGAGGTAACAGTGATACTTTCTTCTGGAGAGTATTGTCAGACCATTATAACATAGAGATGATTTGCTTTTCCCCCATTTGCACTCTCTGTTTGCTTTCTAATTATTTCCAAAGCCAACATGACGCACCAAATGGAAACCTAAGCAAAGTCCTTAACATCCAAGCCCTTCCATATATGTATTCTTTGTTTCAGTGTTAAAAAAAAAAAGAAAAAAAAGGTCATTTATGTAAAAGCCTTTGATGCAGCAAGCAGTAATATTGTGTTGGGGTTTATTAATATGAAGCAGAAAGATTTTGCCCGTCACTGCAGTTACTACTCAGTTATTGCCTGAGGATTATGAGGCTTTTAAAGAGATAATATGCAGTTATTTTTTCCTGTTCTGGAGAGAGCCTGGTCGTTCTCCGCGTGAGTCAGCTGTAAAGCAGAGGAAGTACACACAGCGAATGTGTCACCAGGACCTTAAGAGCCCCTTTTATACTCTGTTGATGGTGTTTGGTGCCTTACTAAGCACCACTAGGCCTCACCAACTAGGTCTCTGGCCAGGTGACATCCAGGTGACTGTCCCACCTGAGCAAGTAAAAAGGCAGAAGAAAGAATATAATTTCTTCTTCAGTAAATTGCCCAGAGAAACAGCACAATGAAAGTGATGAATATATAGGGACTGGTTGTTTTTCTAAAGGGGCAGCGGGTATTTTTAATGCATTGTCGTACCTCAGAGGCAGGGAATTTTCTTTTGGAATTAATGCTGAAAATCTAAATTTAAGTCATGTAAAAGTAACTTGTAGATTTGGGAAAATCTTATGGAATGCTTTAATTTAGGAAAGAAAAATCAGGGTGGATTCACACAGGTCCTGGGACAGGTAGTATTTTCTTTCCTACCCTATGAACAAGAAGTCATGAACTAAAGCAAGACAATTTCAGGTAAAGCCTCAATTTGTCTGTGTGAATTCACGTGCAGCACATGAAATTCTGCCAGCCTCATAGGCTGGCCTCCACTTTCTTGTGCCCAGGATCAGGACCTTTGTTGCTCTAACCATGGGCATAAGGAAACGGGATGCTGAATGTGACGCTGCTGCGTATCCAAAGTGCAGGTGCAGCTCTCTGGCCTTGTAATCTTTTTGCCAAGAGTGTTTACTGGGGGAGTGAAGAGATAGGAAGTGTGTTACAGCCGCATCAGCAGAATGTCAACTTAAGATGGCTTTGCCAACAGAGCTAAACCTTTAGGTCTTTCTCATGGGAGCTTTAAGGTGAAGCTGTCTTTGGGGGCATGTATTAACAGCCTAATGAAAACAAGGCAGTATGATTTTAACATATGTTAAGCATAATGGCAAAAAGTAGCTTGAGGTTTAACTAACTGATTTTTAATACATCATGGAAGCATACTGCCTTATTTGTGCTAAGCTGTTAATGCACATTAGCTAGCTAAATTCCTGTTCTTTGCACTTCCTAAATCCCAGTACGAACACAGCAAGTAAGAATAGTTTTCTTAAAAGAACATCTATACTAAGTTAAAATCCTAAATCTCTAATTGGGATTTTCCTTTCTTTTGATTGAATATAAGTCTTACTGTGGGCTTTTTGTATTTTCTTTTGAAGATGTTGGATGAGGGAATAAGAAGGAATGTTTTTACACTGGCCTTTCTTCTTTACTTTTCATTGCTTATATTCCAAATGTTGTTACGAAATAATGAGACAGCATTAATCATTTCTCTGGCTAGTCTAAGACAAATGGAGGGAATCTACAAATAATACTGAATGCTTTGGGGGTTTTGTTTGTTTGGTGTTTTATGGGGTTTTTGTTTGATTGTTTTGGGTTTATTGTTTTGTTGGAGTTTTTTTGTTTGGTTTGGTTTAGTTGAATGGTTGGTTGGTTGTTTTTTTGAAACATTTCCAAGTCTTAACCTCTATTTCCCTTTACCTTAATTTTCAAAAATTTTTTATTCTGACTTAGTATTAATATAAAGTAGTTGCTGTAGCTGCCAGATGAGTCATCAAAACAGCTTTGCATTTTTCAGAGGGATGCTATTATTTGGCAGTCTCTTCCACTCTGGTGAAATAATTAAGTGTCATGGTTTAACCCCAGACAGCAGCCAAGCATCGTTCAGCTGCCTGGTCACCTCTGCCCCACCAGCACAGTGAAAGGGGAGGAGAATGAGGGGGAAAAAATAGTAAAACTCATGAGTTGAGACAAGAACAGTCCAACAACTGAAAGAAAACAAAATATAATATAATAATAATAGTAATAAAAAGAAGAGAGAGATAAAACCCCAGAAAAAACAAATGATGCACACACAACACAATTGCTCACCACCCACTGACCGATGCCAAACCCATCCCCAAACTGCAATCAGCCCCGTTTCCGGATAACTCCCACAATTGTATACAAACTGAGCATGACATTGTATGATATTAAATGTTTCTCTGGCCAGTTGGAATCAGCCGTCCTGATTCCCCCATGTCTTTTTGTGCACCTCCTCATTTCCAGAGCATGGGAAATGAAAAGGTCCTTCACTTAGGGGAAGCACTACTTAGCAACAGCCAAAAAATCGGTATCTTATCAACATTATTCGAATACTGAATCCAAAACACAGCACTGTTCCAGCTACTAAGAAAAAATTAACTCTATTCCAGCCAGAACGAGGACATTGAGGAAGATGAGAGCTGCTGGATTCAGGGAATTGTACAGTGTTGAGCAGCTTGTATGTCCTTTTTGGATTTGCCATTAGAGCTTCATCAGCTCTATAATCACATTCCAATCACAAAATGTTTTTCTCTGTATACTCAACCCCATCCATCTCCCTTACAGCTATCCAACCACTGTCAGCTTTATGGAAAGATACTACAGGAACTAGAAACAATGGATGCCAGCTTCACATTGTAAAAGCTCTTGACTGCACAGCTAAGGGTCATCTCTCCAATACTGATGACATCTTGAATCTTTCTGTAGGGAGTTGAATACATCTAGTAAAGTAAAAGTATGCTGTATGTTCCTCAGTCATCAATACATTGACTCTGCCCTCACCAAGGTGCTCAAACAGTGTGTTTTAAGATTGGCCCCTGATAATTGAGGAGGTCTTTAGAAAGCTGAAGAATCATACTGGAAGTTATATGGAAGTTTTGATTTCAAGCTGAAATATGGGCATTTTTGTCCTTTCTATCTAAGCTGGTTTGTTTTCTTGTTGTAAGCATTGCTTCCTGGCAAAAAGATCATGGAGCTTAAAACTTTATATTTGTTCTTTTCAGTCATCCCAGTAGGTTGGAATATCATGTATGCCGATCTCACCTTGCTTGCACTCATGCACACACAGGGCATGATGGAGTCATATGCTCCTTTCCACAAAGAGCTATACCCTGACCCTCCTTCACCAGTTTCTTTCCTTATGGATTTGCAGTGCCTGGTACATCACCCTCAGCTCTACTGTGCTGTCTAGGTGGAGTGGGGAGAGTTCACCTTCTGTGAAACCTAAATCCTTTGTGCAATTCTCTGTGGCAGTAAAGAGCAAACCACCTTCTTCACTCCAGAGATTTAAGCCATAACACATCCTTGCTTTCTTGTATATGAACAGAACTTCTGCTTCATGGAGCTTTCTCATTGCAGAGCTTTGAGAGACTGCAGACACATTATATATTAAATGCTGATTTCTTGTGTTTTCCTTTGGACATTTTTGAGTGTTCACAGCCTTTCTCTGCTTCAATCAGTAGTGCTTGATTTGCACAGTGGCATAGAAAGCTGTCCAGTACAGAGCCCTTAACGGAGTCATAGAATCATGGAATGGCTTGGGTTTGAAGGGATCTTAAAGACCATCTAGTTATGAACCCACTTCCATGGGAAGGGTCATCTTCCACTAGACCAGGTTGCTCAAAGCCCCATCTAACCTGGCCTTGAATGCTTCCATAGGTGGGGCATCCACAGCTCCTCTGGACAACCTTCCCAGTGCCTCACAACCCTCACAGTAAAGAACTTCTTCCTAATATCTAACCTAAACCTCACCTCTTTTAGTGTAAAGCCATTTCTCCTTGTCCTGTCACAATGTGCCCTTGTAAAAAGTCCATTTCCAGCTTTCTTGGAGTCCAGCTCAGAAGAAAAAAAAGCAGCAAGGGCCATTCAGAGGTTTCCTATGAAAACATTTGCATGATGGCTCTCAGCATTGATTTACAGACATTATGTTTACCAAAATGCTTAAATTTCTCTTGAGCTTCACTTGTAGTTCCTTTGACTTTGCTTGTGTGGTATTAGTGCATATGTGTTGGTGTGATGGTTTACAGTGAGCAGTCAAGAGTCTTGTATTAGCAGTGTGACTCAATGGGCAAATATTTTCACTGCTTTTTGAACCTTGACCCTTACTTACATATATATCTCCATCTTTAAGCCGTGGAACAGAGGCTGAAAATTTCAGCTGGTGTGAGCAATGCACCCTCAGTACCATCGGAGGTATATAGTGAACAAGGCATTGGCTTTTCACAAAGCACTCATCAAACACTTACCAACAGGTGGATGGATTTGTTTCAGAAAGTTCTCAACCACCAGTGAGCATGATCTGTACATTGCTGGTGGCTAGGAGTTCGACCAGTGTGGCCTCTCAGTGTCTGAGTGTAATTGTTGATCGAATGATGGTGATAAGACTGGACAATTTGTAATTACATCATATTCAGCTAGTGGAGATATTTCCCAGGGGACTATTCTCATACATCCATGTTTGTCAGGGATATGCCGGCAGTTCGTCTGAAGTCAGAGGAAGAAGGTTTTCAGTAACTTACATTACTATATGCATTGTGCTATGTCCTTTAGTAGCGGAGAGAAAACAAAAGGTTTGGAATTAATCCATACTTCCAAAGAGTCAAATCTGTTTGAGTCCCAGTACCCCTTTCCTGTTAGCTGAAAATTTCCTTCCTGCTTTCCGGGTGCTTAACAGATTTTCCTGTATGGTCTTCATCTGCCCTTTGGCACTGGTGGAATGGCTCAGCTAGTGATAGGACAGAGACAGGTCATGTCAACTCTCTCTATGGCACTACATTCTCTTGGGTGATTGCTTGGTAAGTACAAGCACACAGTCAGTATAGAAGTAACTGCAGGGTTTTTGGGTTTTATGTAACAAATACCAGTAACAGCAGAGATCTAAAATACAGCTCTTTCTGTGGCATGTTACCTCTCTAGACTTGGGTCCCTTACTGCTGGCCATATAAGTGGTTTTGAGTGTTGGGAAGCATTCACAGGTGAGTGAGGATGTCCCTTTTAGCATCATGCTTGTGAGAGAGGGTACTGGACTTAAAGTACCTGCTTGGCTCCTTCTGTCATGTGATGCCCTGCAGATACACGCAGGCAGAGAGAGGCTGTAAGAATAGGGGCTTTCTACTGGCATTGGTTCTTGCATGCTCCCCTGCAGAAAATGTTTCTTGAATAGGGACCTTAGTCTGAACACTGCTTTCACTTCATATTGTGTTCTAATAATATCACACAAGAGACATGAAATGGCTTTGATCATAGGGAGTAAATGCCACCAAATATTCTTCTTCCTGCAGCCTTTTCCTTGCTACATTAAAAATTCATGGGCAGTAGCAGCTTCTTCTTTTCAGGACTTAGCTACATCAGCAGATGGTGAGAGCGGGCAGGAATACCAGGACATGTTGATGGACAGAACAGGGGTGTCCTGAACGAGCTGGGTACAGGAGAAATTTGCACTTAATTTGCTTATGCTGGGTCTGTCTGAAGCCATCCAGATTTATTGTTTGTTCCTCACTTTGATGAGCAATGAGCTTACTGTTAAATTGCTGTAATTCAGTTAAATTGACGTGAACCTGAAGGTGTGCCTTAATTTCCATGTTTGCTTTATTCTTTGTGTTGCATTCATCCCTCACCCAAGAGGAGTTTACAGGGAATGAGGGAGAGAGGCAGACTTCAAGTGGTGAAATTGTAGCCCCATAGAAACTGGTGGCAAAGCTTCACTTGAATATCAGGGTCAGGATTCATCCAAGGGGCCACTACCTGTCAGGGTTGCCTTTGACCTCTCAGACACTGACAGACAACTTAAATGGGAAAATTCTTCGAGCTTTAGGCTCTTTTTTCCTCAGATCCTCACCACATCAGTAGGTAACTCCTTGCATTTGGCAGCAGGTTTTATCATCCCAAGCTTGTAAAAAGCTTTCCTGCCAGCTCCTTCATGCTATACACTCACCAGTTGTAAAGTATCTCTGGTACACCATTTTTACTGTTCTTTCTCATAACTGTATGTGAAACGGGTTGCTTACCAAAAGCTCAGAAGTAGATGCTTGAATGACTTGGAGTCCTCCATTTCACAAATTCAGGCCTCCCCTGGATTCCCACTGATGTCTGGCAAACACAGGATGATTCCTTGCAGATAGAAATAATAGGCTGAAAAGGTGTTATGGGCAATGACTTTGGCTAAAAAGTAATCCGATATTCTCAGAGGACACTTGAGATAGCCTTACCCAAGTGCAATAGGTGTGGTATATGGAGTTCATCTTCCAGTCCATTCCTCTGTCAGAGGGCAAGTAATGAAGCATGTAAGTGCCCTATTCAGAGCTCCATCTCTTCATCAGAGGTTTTCTTTGGTCTTTTCCTTTTTACCATTCTCCAGTCTGATCCAACTTGATGTGAAAAAAATCACTAACTTGCCTTTTGTTCAGTCAGCTGCTATAGTGCTCTGACCAACCTGCTCTTTGTCCTTTCCTGGTCCCTGCCTGCTGGAAGAATCTATGAGGCTCATTACATTATTTAAAAAATACTGGTCTGTTGTATAAATTAGGAAGGTAATAAAGTGTTGCTGAAGGCCAGGACTATGCACAAGCCCCCAGGGGTTTCACAGGAAGCAATGCTTCCATTCCTGTTTGGGTTGTGGGCTCTTTGTTTTATAAAGCCCCGCCAGCTGCTGGATCTAACAGGTTGCTGGAGCTGAGTAACTTGTTGGGGGGAAGGGAGGTGGGGATGGGGATACATTTGCTGGTACCTCAGGGCCTGAGCCAGGTCATGTTCCCACGTGAATTTTATACCCCTCCAGGAGAACACCTGCCTATTCTTAGTCTTACCTGGAAGGCTTTTATAAATAGCCCACCCCAGACCTCTGCTATAGGAAGCTGTTTCAGGAGGTGTGCATCCCTTAGTCAGGCCAGCCTTAGCAGCATCTTTAGCAGTGATTCAGGGAAGAATTCCTGTCTCTTGAAAAGTATTGCTTTTTCTGATAGGTACTGCTTCATCTGAGCAGTTTGCAAGTTTGTCCTCACTTGGGTTTGTTTCAACTCTTCCAAACTGATTTAAAGATGACTTGGGATGAAATGGAATCTGGGTGGTTCTGAGATGAGGTCTCCTGCTGCTGCAAGCAGTGAAGCCCACAAGCCATACAGCTGCATGGCTGCTGCATCCGAGTGTAGAACTGGAAATTCCTCAGTCCTTTCTGACATAACCAGCTGGTGGAATCATCTCCAGCAAAACACCTCCTCCCCCTGAGAAGTCACCTTATTCCTGCACCTCTTGGTGGGCAGGTCCTCTGTTGTTCCCTCCAACTTCACAGAATCACAAATCCACAAGGATCATCGAGTCCAACTCTTAGCCCTGCACAGGACCATCCCCAAGAGTCATACCATGTGCCTGAGAGTATCATCCAAATGCTTCTTGAACTCTGACAGGATTGCTGATGTGACCAGTTACCTGGGGAGCCTCTTCCAGCACCCAACCACCCTCTGGGAGAAGATACTTTTTCTAATGGCCAACCTAAACCTCCCCTGACACAAATTCAGGCCATTCCCTCGGGTCCTGTCACTGGTCACCACAAAGAAGAGATCAGAGCCTGCCACTCCTCTTCCCCTCACAAGGAAGTTGTAACTGCAATCCCCTCAGTCTCCTCCAGACTGAACAGACCAAGTGCCCTCAGCTGCTCCTCATAGGGCTTCCCCTCAAGGCCTTTCACCATCTTCACTGCATTCCTTTGGACACTCTCTAACAGCTTAATATCTCTCAGATGTTGTGGTGCCCAAAACTGCCACAATATTCAAGGTGAGGCTGCCCCAGCTCAGAGCAGAGCAGGACAATCCTCCCTCTCAACCGACTGGTGATGCTTTGCCTGATGCCCCCCAGGTCATGGCTGGCCCTCCTGGCTGCCAGGGCACTGCTGACTCAGATTCAACTTGCTGTCAACCAGGACCTCCAGGTCCCTTTCCATGGCACTGCTCTCCAATCTCTCGTTCCCCAGTCTGTGCATACATCTGGGTTTGTCCCATGACTTCTACTTCCCCCTTCCATATGCTTAGACTTAGACCTAAAATGCCTACCTTTGGCCTACTTCTTTGCTGTCTGGCTCATCCCCAGGGCAATGGTATTTATCTTGCATCTGCCAGCTCTGTTAAAGGCTGCTGAAAATGCCCTATTTCCCTCTCTGGCATCAGATGTTGGGCATTTGTGGCAAAGTATTGGACTAGGAACAAAAGTGGTACGCAGTAAGACTCAAACGGATACAACATAATATATCAAGGAGATAGTATTCAACAACAGGCAACCACTTAAGCAGACAAAAGCATGATTCAATTCAGTGGCTGGATGATAAAGGAAATAACGTTTGTGGTTAAAACAACAGGAAAAATTCTTAACCTGGTGTGATAGTTAGTCATTGAACCCAAGAAGTGGGTGAGTTTCTGTGGCTTGAGACAGACAGCTGTGTAGGATGACAGAAATGAGGCATGGGAGCAACCTAGGAAAGGGAGATAAACTTGAACATATCAGGTTGAGGAGTTTTGAGGAAAGTAGTAGTATGGGAAAGATAAGAAAAGGTGAAACATTAAAAAGTATATGTTGAAAGACTAGGCAGGCACTAACTCCAAAAGCTGATGCAGAGACACCCCTGACTTGTAGCCTGCAAGAATGGTTTTAACTAAGCCTTTGTTTGTGAGAGAGTTCTCCTGGCTTTTCATCTTGAAGATCTGGACATGTTAAAAATGTATTTTCCTCATTTTCAGACCTGAACACAGTGAAATGCCTGGAAGTGTATTGAGAAGCTTGAATTCAGGCAGGTCGTAGTTTCAAAGGAACCTTTCTCCAAATTTCTGCATAAAATTTTTTCTCATTGTTTATTGCACATGAGGCTTTCTGACAGTGCCTGATCTCCTGATAGCATCACAAATCTTGAGAATCTTTCTTGTCTCGCTGAAGGCCTCAGTTCAGGTTTCATAAAAGCTATGTTGGAGCTGCTGAAACGTACAAAAAAATGTATGGCACAACAGCCTGCCCGCACTCTATTCTTCACAATAAAATTAATTCCCTGGTAATGATGGATGTGTAGCATGTATCATTTCAGCAAGACTTTGGAGCTCTTTTCAGGAGCATTGCTGTCATGATCATTCTCATCCATTAGCACTGTGCTGAGAACTCCATGCCAGAGCAGGCCATCGGATATGCATCAAGGCTCAGCAGAAGGGGTTTGACCACCTCTTAGTTGTATAGAATTCCTGTCTGCAGCGATCTACATCCCTCGCAACTGCCAGGCAGTTGTTTTGGGGCCTGTTAAAGAGTATGCTAGAAATAGGTCACGCCTGGCATGTTCTGTAGATTGTGTCTTGCAGGGGCTCTCTGTATAGTGGTGTCAGATCGTGTCAGATCACCCTGCAGTCTTTGGTGCTTCACACTTTTTAGACTGTTGGAAGCTTATGTTAGGATCTCTGCTATGTAGCTGGAAACTTTGACACGCCCTGAGAGACAGGGCAATTTTATACAGTTAAAGTAGACATCTGCTCTGATGTGCCCTCAAGAGAAGATTACTTCTCTGAGGGCAGAGGGAGCATAGGGAGATTAACTTTTTGTGCCTCTGTGAATGACTCATTAAGTGATTTACCCAAATACGCTGAGGAAATTTGGACTGTGTATCTCCCAATTCCTGCCTGAACTTCCTAACCTCTGCCTCATCTCTGCTTTTCTGTTGGGAGGGGCTGTTAACCATTGTAGTCTCCTTCTGTTAAGTGAATCCTAATTACTTGTGCTGAGGGCAGTAAATATTCTCCAGCACTGAGGAAAGTTTTGGGGGGGGGGGGGTAGTTTGGGGGGATAGTATTCGGATTTAAGCAGATAAAGCTACTACCTTCCTATAGTAAGTAAACTATTTAAAGACTTCTAGGGTTGAACTCTGGATCTGCCTAACTCATCAAGTGTTATGTGACATTTGTGAGGCAACAATTCACTCCCAAATATAAAAAGAGATCTTGAAGCTGTCTTCAGTGGGAAGTATTGACTGCTTGTCTAGATTCGCATGCCTAACTCCTGTAGCCACACTTAAAAATACAGGTTGACATACCGCCTTGCTCCGTGAGAAATGTCGAACTGGGATCAGCTATTTCTGCTTCTGAAGCCATGAGCCAGCCTTTCTTGCGAGGACAGGTCACACAGTTTCCCACTGGGACTGCTGACTGGGCTGGGAGATGGCAGGCAGCTTGGCTCCCTGCCACGCAGCAGCAGTGGCTGAGCAGCGTGGCTTCCCGTCGTTTTGAAGTGATTTGACTCCCTCTGGCAAACAGCAGCTGCAGAGTCCAGTCCTGAGGTGTTAGTAAGGGAATCGCTAACGGTATCTGATCTTTCAGGGAAAAGGCAGTGTGACACTCTTGATACTGACAACTTTTATTCTTCTTATACTTACATCAGGCTGGAAGGGTGACTTTTGTTTTAATCAAAAAAGGAGCACTCGCTGTGTCTCGTCCCTCTCAAGTAGGAAGGACTAAATTACTAAGTAGTTCTACAAGCACTTGCTGTGGTAACAACCAGTAATTAAGACCACAAACCAACTGCAGTGCTAATTCTTTAATCCTACTTGGTCATACTGATGAAAAACAAAGGCATTTTTAGGCCAATATTTTCCTCCTGTCCAGCCTTCAAATTTGGTCTTTAAATAAAGGTGAAACTTCCTGAAAAATCAGAGCACACTCTTTATCCAGTCAAATTTTTCTCTTTCAAAGGTGATAACAGTTTTCTGTGATAACACAGCGCAGAAGAAGATGAACTTCACAACTCGTGTTTAGGTGGTGGAAATCAGCATAGCTCTTCCGACGCTGGTGGTGATACGTCAGCTTACGGCAATTGAGAGCCTGGCCCTTGACCTCTAAATTGTCCGCACCAAGGAGATCAATTGTGAAACTAGATCGATTGCATAGTAACAAGGTTACAAATTCGTGAAAATCAGCTATTGTTCTTGTACGACAGGAAGTTCTGTTACAGCTCAGTGGCCACACTTGGAGGTGTTGTGCGTGCACGTTATCATCTGCAGTTATGGCCTATCTGAATGCTCTCAGTGCAGTAAATCCTTCCACCTAATGAGTTCCTTACTGCAGCAGAAACTTGGTCTTGTTGCATTATATGTCTGGATGTGAGTCTTGTCCCTGAGCTGGCTCTGAATTTCAGTATCAAAAGCCAGTTTAATTTATAGACTTGCAAAATATTCATAAAAACCATATCTTTCCTAAAACACTTTAAGGAATGGGTACTTCTAGTATTAAAGCCATCTTATACATACATTTTTCTCAAACCGCAGAATTTTTTCCTATAACACATCCTTCATAAGTGCCTTGGGGATATAAATAAGTGGCATTGATGTTCCAGTCGGCACAGGATCGTGTTTTGGTAGATGGGATCCTGTACTTAGCAGTCTTCCTTCCAGTTGTGTCATTGAAATTATTTCTCTGCTCTTTCCGGCAGAATCTGACTTGGCATAGCTGGAGGCCACTTTATCAGGGAGGTGTAGCTGAAGGAATGGACAAAGGATGCTCTATGGGAACTGAATCTGAGAAGGGCATTTATGATTTAAAGCCCACCTTCTCCTCAATTTGCCTCTTGAGGCATCTGCTGTATTTGAATGATTTTCATTTTCTCTTCTAGCCTTGCCTTTCCTCCTTTTCTCCTGCTCTTGTGGCTCCCTGTATCCCCAGATCTAAGGGAGAGTGGTACGTACATGCTTAATTGCAGTGGGATGCCACCCTTGCACATCAGGGTGGAAATGTGTGCATGTTGGAGCTACAAATATAGGAATGAAGAGAGAAAGGAGAGATCACCACTGTCCTGCCATGGTCTCTTCATCTTCCTCCCCATGTGGTGAAACCCCTTCAGCTCTTCCTCGTTCCTCTCCATAACTTTTCTGCCAATGCGGCAAAACTTCATTTTCTCTTCATGGCTGAGAAGCTTTGAGCAGGCATTGCTGCAGAGTGCAGCAGTGTATCTTGACTAAACACGTTATAGCTCACAAAACATCATATGTTTTTGCTCACTGTTGTAGATACCCCAAATAAAGTCCCTAGATGCTTGGACTCTGCTGACAGAGCCATGATACAGTCCCCTTGAAACAACTGAGTTGGTCATGATAGGGTCTGGAGACTGGTGGGAGCAGTATTTTTATTTTTAAGAATGCCTTTTCCCTGATTCCAACAATATTTGGAATCAATTTACCAGTTTTGGTGTGGCTGGTAGTGCTTGAAAGTCAAGTGAGAACAGTTGCTGTTTTGCGGCTGTTTGTGGTGTGATCTCATGAGCCTCATTTCAGCTCCTAGGGGGCAGCCATCCACATCATACAGATGGCTGTTGCAGTTGGCATTGAGTGAAGTTTCCATGGATCACTCTTTGTATTTAGCCACCTCAAATGCAAAACAACACGAAAAACCATTCCTATTTGCGGACAGAGTCCATGCTTTCAGTGTTTCTCCAAGAAAAGCAGATGGTACTCCAGGCTTTCCCAATGTCAATCCATGAGTATCTGTAAAACTGAGCTCCCACACAGGTAGGCAGAGATGACCTGAGTACCCATCCAGAGGATCTCAGCACTGCCTATTTCAGCACAGTCTGTCCATCCAGGGCCAACACGGAGGGTCTCTCCTTCAGTCGGCTTAGTATCCAGACAGTGATGTCTTCAGCACGTTTCCCTCACAGGGAAAAGAGGGCTAACCAGGCTGCGTTAACTCACACTGCTGTTTTCCTGCCAGCTTGTACGCAGAACAATCCCACACTCATAGGGTGGAAACGCAGACACCCTCCTGAACCTGTCATCCAAGCCTTTCTATCATGTCTCTTGACTGTGCCATACAGCCCATGTTCGTCAAAGCGTGATGCTCTATGCCCTGTTCCCTTTAAACAGGGTATGAGTGTTTTGCATTGGAGGAGGGTGATGTGGTACCTGTAGGGCTGGGCTTGTGCTGCCCCATCCATTCCTGAACTGCATAGTGACAAAATTTGGTCAGCCAGGCTAGTCCTGCACCTACCAGGAGTATTGATGAATGGCTTTAAAAGGCAGCAGTAGAGATTTGTGGTGTCCATGCTCTAACTATTTACCTGAATTTGTCCTCAAGTTTTTGGAGGGTAGGAAAGTTAGAAAGTAGACCTGCTGTTCATTATCTGCTTCCAGCAGGGGGAGATGGGTCCAGAGAGTTATTTCTTCTGGGAACACGTACAAAAATAACATTATTTATTTTACTCATGAGGCGCTCTCCTAGGATTTGTGTGATTCCTGCTTGTTTGGCCTTTTACACCTAGGCAACCCCTTCATTTTGCTTCTGTATGCTTCTAAAAGCAAATAAGACCTATCAGCTTTAGATTTTGTTTTATTTTTCCCAAGGTTTATGAGACCCTCAGGGAATTTCTTCCTCATCTCTCTGTTTATTATGATTATTACTATTATTAAATAGTTATGCTGTGGTGGTTCTAATGAGGATTGTATAGATGCGGAAGAAGATGAAGACATCCCCTGCACTGCCATATGAGCTGAGAGGGGGCTCAGAGTCCATAGTGATCCACCCCTCTTTGTAGGGAGGCATGGGCACATGCAGTCCCATCTCAAATCAGGATGTTACTAGAGTCTGGAGATAAGATTCCTCCCTTCTCCCTCCCTGAAACCCCCTATGTCATTGTCTGTATAAAACATATTGGTGCCACTTTCTATGAACTATATTTAACTAAGCATTAAATTTAGATTTAACTGGATAGTTATTGCCTCCTAAGTAAATACTCTGAGATAAGGAAATATTTAGTGAGCTCTAGCAGTTGGGTGGCAGATGCTTCTTGCATTGCATAATAGTTAATCTTCGACAAATATGTTTTCCTTATTCCACTGGCATTTAATTATCATACAATAGCTCTTATTAAATGTAGATGAAATATATGTGGGAGACCCTTGGATCCACGCAACACTGTTTTGCAAGAGGGGTGCATTTCTTTCATTGGTTACTTCATATGAGACCAAGTCTTTTAACTGTACTCAAATTCTGGTACAGGAGTGCATGGATTTCCTGTTGGTGATGCCCATCTTGTGGCATGCCAGCAGCTTGATGGCATCTTTGTCCCTTGCACTGTCCATTGCCCTAGTGTGGTGGTTACTAATCAGAAATCAGATGTCAGCAGCATGGTCTTCTTCAGAGCAGTATCCTTGTCAGGTGACATCTCTCTCTGCAGTAGCTTGGGAATATCTGGCGTGTGGATTAACCCCTTTAGCTCCTCATTCTTTTCCCTCTGGTGCTATCCCCGTCAAGTTTCCTGCAGAGCAAGTGTGTGACTCGCCTCACTTTTTGGCTTGAATACAAAGCAGTCATCTCTTTTTGCCACTGCGTGCATGGCACTGGAGCAGCAGTGTCATGACCTTAGTCCTTAATTTCTGTGCCTTTAACACTTGCAGGGATTGTTTAAATTCTCATAGACTGTGTGGCCTTTCCATACCAAGGCTGCAGGGGTCAGTTTCTAGGCGTTCAGAAAGCAACTGGACACATTCCTGGATAAAGAAAATCATTCAAGTACCATTAACTACAAAGATAGTGCCATTGGCTGGGGACATGCCTTAACCACAAATCACTGGAAATAGATAAGTGCCCTGGGGCAGTGCTTCCCTTTGTGCTTGTGTGCTTCCCTAGGCATTGGCTTTAGGCTACACTTGGAGACACAACTAAGGGTTAGAAGGACCTTTGATCTGATCCCATGTGGCCATTCCTATAACGCAACGACATTCCTTATGTTTCTTCAGTTTGTGTCCACTGTATCCCACGAGGCTTCAGGAGCAGAGGTGAAGCAGGCACCGTACAAGTGTTTTTTCCCCTCCTGCACACACACGTAGCAGCGCTGTGATCCTGCAGGGCAGCAATTCTCAGCCCATCTCCCATGGCTGTTCTTGCACCTGCTTCTCTGGACCCCTCTCAAACCACGCCTTCCCTCTTTGCTTCCCCGTCCCAGCCCCGCCGAGCCGTGGCTGCAGAAGGGTTACAGTAGCGAAGCATCCCTAGGAACAGTTCTCATTCCTCCCGCAGGGCAGATATCGGGCTGGGGGAATGGCAGGCAGGAATCAGCAGTAACACACACAGCTTATTCCTCTCCATTAATTTAATCTCCCTTCTCTTTGCGGTGGCGGTGGTATGTGGGCTGCGGGAGCGTTCCCGGGTGGGCAGCGCTGCTGCCGGCGGGCGCGGGGCTCAGCTGCGGGCGCCGGCAGCCGGGAGGACAGGCCGAGCATTCACTCCGCGGGCAGCTCAATGCCGGCATTGTCTCCGCTCTGTCCCTCTGGCTGGGAAAGAGGTGGGGGGGCGGGAAGGGCTGAGTGGAGAGAGGTGGGAGGGAGGGATGGATGTACAACTGTTTATCTGGCGAGGGGAAAGTCTGAGAGGGGAAGAAGCGAGGTTTGAGGGCGCAGAGGCAGTTGCCAAGGATGCTGCTCTGTAAATCAGTTAGCGTGTGGCTTCAGGCTGCTAAGCCAAGTTGTTTGCACTTTTGGCCACAGATCCGCTTTCCTCACTATTTTATCTTGAGAATATTGGCCGTACCTTCCTCTATTCCCTATGCCCTGCTCCCTCTGCCTCCCTCCCGCTCAGCATCTCCTGGCTGCTCCTGTCTTCTCTCTGCTTCTGCTTCCCGCTCGCGCTCCCTTTCTCCTCCTTTCTCCAGCCCCCTCTTCCTCTCCCATCCCCTTCCCTCTCTGCTTCTCCCTCCTCCCTTTTCCTTCGTGGCTTTCCCCTCTGCCCTCCAGCCCTCATCCCTTCACAAGCCCCCTCTCCCTGCTGCAGTGCCCCGCTCCCCTCCCCTTCCCAGCCGCCGTCCGGCTCCCGNGTGGGGAAAGAAGCCAGCAAGAGACTGAAAAGAGCAAGAGAAAGTGGCAGCTAAGAAGGACTGTGAAATCACCTCCCCTTTCTGGGGCTGTCGATCAGAGCGAGAGTTGTACATTATTATTATTGTTTTTCTTTCTACGTCTATCTGTCCACATACCCAGGCAGAGAAAGAGACAAGTACAGACAGTGAAACTCGACAAGACCAGCCATGGTAGCAAGGGCTCAGCCTGATCGGAAACAATTACCGCTGGTCCTACTGAGATTGCTTTGCCTTCTCCCTACAGGGCTGCCAGTCCGCAGCGTGGATTTTACCCGAGGTACCGATAACATCACCGTGAGGCAAGGGGACACAGCCATCCTCAGGTAGGGCATCTTGCCAACTTTTCTGCTTCCGTGTATCTGTATTTCTATGTATGCAACGTATACATGTGACGTGATACATATTTGTGTGTATATGTCTCTGTGAGAGTGTGTGTTATTTTACCTCTGGAACTGCAGCAGCAGCAGCTGCTACAAACAAGCGCTGCATGTGTGTGCTTTAATATGAAAAAATCGTAAAGCTTTTGAATACTTCTTGCCACCACTCTCCTCTGTGCAGTGCTCTGGATCAAAAGAATTTCAGTGGGGAAGATCCGCTTGTGTTAGCCAGCTCTTATGAACGTACACTTTCCACCAGCCCTGTAGTATCAATAGAGAAATCGAAAAGGGATCCAGCTGTGCTTGCCAGATGTTCCATTGATCTTCCCGTGCTTCTTTTTGTACCTATGCAAAAACTTTATCCCTGGTGCTGCCAGAACTCTTGGGCAAGTTCTTTTGGAAAACTCTGGGTTTTTAAAATTTTATTTATTTATATTTATGCCCTGTGGGGAGGGAAGATGGATACAATAGTTGAAAAGGCTGGTGAAAACATGGTGTAGGAGCTCCAACATTTATGAAGGTTGTATCTTTTTCAGTGTGCTGATGTTTTTGCGGGGCTAAAATAAATGGGAGTGTGTTATGCCTATGTGTCTGGTTGTAATGAGGGTGTCTTTGCACATGTAACCTTGCTCACTGGCAGCATTGAGTGTGATATTTCTGGTTTTGTTGTGCAGGCTTTCTAAAGGTAGTTCTGACACTACTTGGGCTTTCAGTTAGGAGTGTCCCAAATAAATAAACTGCAGTAGTCTTTTTCCTGTGGGTTTTGTTTTCACATTTTGTCTTGCTCAACTTACCTGCAGTAACTTCCTTAGGGAAGGAAAATTCTGTGTGTGTGTGTGTGTGCACACACTGGATCATGGCTATAAAACTACTGGGTGTAATTTAAAATAAATCTGTGATCTGTATGAAGAGCTGATAGTGCACAAACCCTGAAGCATCAAGGGAGCAATCCCCTAGCAAAGCTAACAGCAGTAGCAAAGTTTTCTTTCTCTTTTTCTGAAATAAATCCTGCTGGATGTCACCAAATGGTCTGCTACACGATCCCCTGTGTCCTGCATCCCTCCCATTTAATGATAGAGGGAAGAAGGATGCTGGAGGAGGGATGTGTGAGTGCGCTTACGCGTATCGCTTCTCTCAGCTCCCGTGTGCTCTGTTGTTTTGATCCTGGAATATCCATTCAGCAGCTTCCATTCCCCAGCTCTCCAGACTTGTTAACTCAAATGTAAGATTTATCCACATGGAGTAATAGGATTTACAGAGTAATTCATCTGCCTTGCATATGCAATGGAAGTGGTTTAGATTAGACATGGTAAACACCTAACAAGGGGTGTTGCCTCTGACTCTGGCTTCTCTCCTTTCCCTTCCACTCACTAGCAATTCATATATCCCATTAACCCTTTTCTAGCAGGACTCCCAGCTGACTTATCCCATTTTTAAAGGCAAATCGCTTCCATCAATCATTTATTTTGGAGGGGCTGCTCAGACAGATGTTTGCCAGCATACATTTGGTACATACAGCAGCAGACAAGTCATTAAGCTCACTTGCCCAGACAGGGGTCACTGGATTTCTATTTCCCACTTAACCCTGGAGCTTTTGAGTTTATCTAGACGCTGCATTTGCAGCAGAGAGGGCTAAGCGGATGGTGGAGATGGTGCTGTGTGTAAAGCGTTCGCTCATCAACAAGCTCAACGGGGCTGCATGGGAGACTGGTTTCAGTGATTGTGTGTGGCTTGCCAGTGTTATGTCAGGCACTAAAATAAAACACCTGAGTGAAATGATCCAGCTGTGTCGGCCAGATGTGTGCCAAGTGACACAGTCTGCAGGAGCAGCACACCACCCAGCCATGTAATGGCTTGCCCCAAGCAATACTGTGTTCCTGGCAGACTGCGTTTCTGTCAGAAGTGACTGTGGCCAGTGCACGAGCTTTACCTCTCTCGGCTGCCTTCCTAAGCTCTTTAAGCAGATCTGGCCAACTATATGCTTTTCACATTTCCTAGGAAGGGCAGTTCTCAGCTCTCCTTTTCCCTGGGCCCATCCTTCTGTTTCTGGGATGTTTCAGTCCCTCCTTCAGAGGTGAGACAGAAGCCAGGCTGTACTGGTTTGCCAGGATTGCCTCATGAAGCCAGAAGGTGTGAGATTTCCCTGTGTCCCATAGATCTGAGGTCCTGCACGATAACATTTCATTCCCTCCATTTTAAAGCAAGTGTTAGTTTGCTAGCTTCCCCCTCACTGTCTTCCTTGACCCCCCAAAACATAACTCAGTTTAAGACAGCCTTGTGTTTGAAAAACTACTTAGTGTCGTGCTCTCCCTGTCTATAGATCCACTAGTAACAATGGAAGGGAAAGAGCTAGATGGGAAAAAACCAATAGATAATCTATACTAACTGTGTTCAAAGAAGATCTTTACCTCCACACAGTGACAGGTAAAAGATTTCTGTACATGGATCATATAACCCATCTTTGCTAAACATCTGCTTCAGAGGGAATAGGGAGTGTGCAACATCAGTTTACCAGTGCCCAGTAGCTCCATCCTGTAGCTTGAAAGCTTGAAGGGAAATGAAAATGTAGGAGGAAGAAAAAATGATATGCAGTTGGAGAGAAATAAAAGCAGTGTACATAGCGATAAGATATCTAAAAACATTTTGTTCCTGTAAATTGTGATGCAAATCATTCAGCAAAGCACCCAGGACAGGATATTCTGAATGAGTTTTTGCTTTTGGGCCTTATGCATTTGTATATAAGGTTACACTTGTAGGTGGAAGAATGGGTGGGTGGACGGATCTATGAAGTGGAGAAAAATGGTTTATTATAAGCCCTAATGTTCCTAAAGGAAGCCACTCCTCTGAAGCTTCATCTGCAGCTTGTTACTCAAATAGAATTGTTCTGAGAAGTTTGGAGATGACTTTTTAAAACTATAGCATTTAAAATGTTCTCTCTCTATAGGACTTTTAAAAAATGTCCCTAACTCTATACTGGCTCATCTCCTAAGTGACCTGGCAGCAGATTTGATTCATTTGTTGGCTTTGCTGAAGGTTGATGACTTTTAGCAAGTATTTGTCACGGGGAAGTTAGGGAATTGCAGGGAGAATAAAAATAGCTCATGATGGACTATCCACAGGGAAAAGGGTAATGATCTGCTCCTTAGAGCAAGGCAGAAAAGAGAGGAGGGGTCTGAGAGCTGCAACAGGTAATAATGGCTGAGCAGAGTTGCTAGCATTTGTCCAGCTGCAACCAAGAAAAGAAAGCAGGATGTTTCAAAGATGACACTGTATATTAGTGACACTGCCAGACTTTCTAAGGTTTCGTTTTTTAACTCTGTCTTCAGCAAGCGAAGAAAGACACTGAAGCTTATTTTGAGTATTGAGAAAGAATTATGGGCTGCAGTTCCTGCTGATGTTTTGCTGACAAAATTACAGTCATGAAGTTGTTGGGTTTTGCCTGCAACTTCCCAGCTTGATGTTAGGGAAAAAAAAAAAAAAAAAAGGGAAAAGAAAAGAATCTCCAAACCAAAAATGATCTAAATATTCCCCAAATTAATTAAAATAGGCAAGGGAAAACAGTCCCCAGCCCCAAATCTTCTCGAGCATCCCTTCCCAGCTCATTTGCTGTGCTCATGTTGGGTGAGCAGGGACCCTGCACTCAGTTGCACACAGCCTGGTGAGGGGATGAGAAATAAGAGGATTTTGGCGAAGTTGGGACATGTACAGTAACGAAGGGCAGCTGCTGCAAACTGGGGAAGGGAGGGAACTGTGCTTCTCTGTTGTGTTTGGCCCTTAAGATGGGTTAGAAGCAAAATGGCAGTGCTTATCCATGCTGTGGGATCGCATACCTCTACTGAATGTTAGGGGGAAACGATCAGCTCCCTCAGGAACCACCACAGCAGCTTGCCCCAAAGTGTCTTTAAAGCACTATTCTGAGGGTGTCAGTGGAATTTGCGGGTTGCCCAGGGCTTTTAGTAGTCCTGGCACAAGTGCATACTTGGCCTTTAAGGCTCCTGAAATGGAGCTTGTCATTAGCTGGAACTAAAATGGGTCACACCCCCATTCCGGTCTGCTCAGTTATACCAGTACGGATCCACTAAAGCCCAAGGGCACTGCCAGAAATACCACATTTGTCTTTGGGGCAGATTCCCGAGGACTGCTAATAAAGAGGTACAAGTGACTCATACAGGGCTTAAGCTGCTGAGCGCTGCTCAGATGATGTTCAGCCTGTTGGAGAACTGGGATCTCGCCAAGGCCAGCATTTGGCTCATTGCTCCAGAGTTTTTCCAAGCATCAACTTTTCATCGAGAATTAAATCAAGCTGACGCTGATGTAGAGATGAAAACTAGCATTTAACTGAGTGTACGTTTTTAATTTTTAGCAGGTATTTTTAAATAATGTGAAGTTTCAGGCTGATAGTATGTTTAGGTACTTCCATCGTAATGGGTACTTAGTTCCTTCAAGTTATATGTGTCAAAGGATGGGCTAGAATCAAATTACCAGCAGTAATGATAGTGCTGTTGGTATAATCCTGCAGTATAAGCAATTTATGCAAACTCCATTCCTGGCCTCCCAGTATTTTGCTGATATGTTACACATAGAGCTATGCTAGAGGACAAAGGCACCTCAGGCAAAATAGCAACACAGCATCACAACAAAGTTTGTGCCCTATACGGTCATTTTAACAGAAAAGTAAAAGCTGTTCAGATTACACTTATAATTAGCATACGATTTATAACAGAGAGCACTGAGCCGAGCCCTTTGCTCGAAATGAGAATAGGCATGTTCAAAGGTATAATGCTACATAATAATACGGTCTTGGCAGTAAAATTGTAACCTTAATTATTAGTGGTATTGTTGTGGCACTTAAAGGCCACGACTAAGTTGAGGGACCCTTTGTATTAAGGGCCATGCGAGCACAGACTGAAAGAGGCACCCTCTTCTGCAGAGCAGGCAGGCTATTAACTGGATTGGACTGAGGCTGAGGGTGGGCAGGAGGTGCTCGGAGGTGAGGGGACTCGCCCAGGGTTGCACAGCAGGGCTCAGGAGCACCCAGCCTAGCGACCCATCCATTAACATGGGCTGCCTTTCGTCTCAGCCACGCCACAACCCAGCAAGTGCAATGCATGAGGATTCCCTAGTATATCCTCATCTGCGCTGCTATTGACTACAAGTCCCAAGTGCTTTTCTCTCTCTCCAGTCTGTGCAAAGCCTTCATTATCAAATCTAGTGTACATGCGTTGAGAGAGGGTATGTTGGTATCTGTGCAAACTCTGCTGATGCTTTCCTTTAAATAAAAAATAAAAGTGTATAAATGTAGTAACAGATGCTGTTTCAAAACTTCCGGGTCTGGCAGCAGATGGTGCCATTATATGAAGACACACATGCATCCACAGATATGTGTGTGTGCATACATATGATAAAGGAAGTTGCAATATGTATATGGTCAAAGGCTGGCGATTAGCATCTCTCCTTATGCACACACAGTATTTCTATAGGGTCAGCCCAGTGGTGAGGTTTGAGCTTTCAGCAAAGTGGGACTAACTCATCACAAGGAAAGGTGGAGTGGAAATTGGAAAAGGAAAGGCTTTCTTTGGTGAAATTATGTATGTTTAATAACACTGGATGGTAAATCTGCACTCAGAAAGATGAAGGAGGAGAGACAGTATCAAACTGTATGGCTTTAACCTCCTCCCCTGAGTCTACACGCACACTTGAGCTTGCAGCTAAGTACCATATGTTTTCCTACTTTGTTGGCATTAAAATTTATATAGTAGTACGTGTTACCTGGAGTGTCTCAAAGCTGGTACCTCTTCCACTCGACTCCCCTCCCCAGCAGGTCATGAGGAAGGACCTAGTCTTAAAATAGCTCGTAGTTACTGGAATTTGCCATCTCATAACTATAACTTTTCAAAATATATATTACACATACCTGCCCTTTATATCCAGACCCACAGGCATCTGATTCTGACAGAGCTGCAGGACCACAGCTCACTGCTGATGCAGCGGCAGGACTTCAACAGGCTTACTGCGAGGCTGAATATAGCCATTTCCATTGAAGGTAGCTAGTTTTGTTGTCCATCAAAATTCACTCTGGTTTGTGTGAACTTGTGCTCTGCTGGAGTAAGTGCAACAGAGGGCACAAAGGTGAAGTCAGGAATTTACTGAGTTTTCTTTTACTGTTCTCTTGCTGAAGAAGAAACGAATGTGATTTTCAGCTGAATCTGACACCGAATCATTTGCTTCAGGCTTCGGGCACATCTAACGTGCCTGGTTTTATGGTAAGTAATGGAAACTAATAATGATGAGTTTCACTTCTGCCTAGAAAACAGCTATTTCAAAATAGTTATTTCAAAAATAGCTATTTCAAAACAGCCAGTCTCCCCTGTGCTTGTATGTATTTGTACAGATTTTTATTAGGAGCAACTTGGTTGTGTGGGAGAGGCCATCTGTGATCCCAGAGTGCCCCCACAGTATACTCAACCTTGTGCAAAGAGAGGAGAAATAGCCCTGCCGCAGCTCTACTGATTTCACTTGGGATTGGGCATTTTCAGTCCTAGCTAAACTTGATGGAAGTGAGCCTGCTCAGATGGGCTGGAGTTCAGCAGATATTTCGCAATAGCCCATCTGTATGAGATTTGGGATGTGCGTGCTTGCATGTGCCTGTGCGCAAGTGTGTGTTTCCCTACATTTGCTCCCACTTAAAAATGGGATGTGTTTTCTTGTGTGTAGTTGGACAAATGTTCATATAATTTGTGAAGTAGCCACACTTGAAAGTGAGAGACAGCACTGCTGGATGGACAGGATAAGGGTCTGCTTACTTGGAGGTCTGTGTGGCTTTTTCCAAATCCTGGACCTCAGTAATCATCACTAATGCTGGAAGTGTCCTTTCGCTTCAGTGTGTCTCAGCTAATACAGCTGTAAGGGAAAAAAGCAGCCAGTGAAGAGAATATAGCATCTTCCTCCTCTGAGGCTCAATGGTTAACACCACTGCAGATCTGGCCAATACTGTCCCTTTCCAGTAGCAGCCTGAAGGACTCTCTCTTCTGAAATTGGCATTTCTGTGGCAGAGGGAAGGAGAGAAAACTTTCAAAGAGCACGGGGGCTTGTCTCCCACACATCCTCATTTAAGAGCCCAGACGTGCCTGAATGGTTTCTCATTGCAATTGATGAGTTCCTAGAAGATCGCTGGATTTATGTGGGTAAGGGAAATGGCAAGGGTGTTCCAGTTGACCATGACTCAGAGCTGCATATCCAGTCACCTTTCATGCCTTTCTGTGCAAACAAAACCCATGTTGAAATCCACTGGCAGGCAGCATCCATGACTTTGAATAGTAAATACAAATCTCTCCTTTTCCCTCTCTCTCTCTCCCCCCCTCTCTGTTATTAAGCTGACAGGCACTTAGCCAATTATCCAGTCGTCGTCTCAGCTGTATTTATGGAGAAGGAAGAGACAACGCACACAGCTCTTGTCTTCAGGGCTTCAGCTGAGTCTCCCTTGTGTGCTGTAGCATTTTCCCTTGTGTTAACTGCTTAGGATGCACAGGGAAAGAAACCAATGAAAGGGATTAGTTGAGAAGAGAGATGGGGGGAGCAGGGGAGGTGCAAGGGGTCTGTTCCCCCAGACCAGGCACATGCCAGAGCTGTAATTGTTTGCCACTGCTTTTGTGTTTAAATTTGGCAGAACACACGTGCCTTTGTTGCATAAGGTTGTGATGGATGGGGAATGCGGTGGCTGTGGGTACTTGCAAAGTTGTTTTGCAAGGACCAAAAGCCAGAAACTATGCGGTGGCAGATTGTGAGTCTGTGCCTTAGAGTAAGAGGGTCACATGTACTTGGGGACATGGTGTGAATCTTTGACTTGGATCCAACAGCCACCCCTAATCCCCGATGCAGTACTGCCTAGAACATACAGCCTGCGCTGGCTCAAGTGTTTACTCCAAACAGCAAAATTTAGGCAAATAGCACTGAAGTGTTCAGTGAATATTTTCATGAATGTTAAAAATGAATTCACTTTGGCTGCAGCTGTGCTTCCTTTGTGTGTGTGCATGTGCATCTTTTTTTCTCTCCCCCTTGTGAATAATCTGAGTGGATGAGTTTTCCTTGCCCTGGCGTTCATGGACAGAACATTTTAAACAGGTCCGTAGATGAGCAAAACAAGGCTCTAGCTGCAACTTTTGCAACTGGAAGTCCCTGTCCGTGCAGGTTTGCAGGCATGTGCCCCTTCCAACCCTTACAACTAGACACTAACTTTGTGTGTATGCTTGTGGTGCACTTCATATATATTTATGCTGATTCTTGCTTAGGGAGCACTGGACATGGTTCTTGCAACCCCTCATAGGAGCCCAGGCATAAAAGCAGTCGAAAAAGTGAGATGTGGAGCTGATCACAGCTCGAGCCACAATAATTTATGTGCATGTGACAAGAGAAAATTACCTTTAAACTCTGCACCAACCAATCAATCTTGCAGCAGCCTGTTTTTGCTAGGAAGGGTGCCTCGGGCCAAGCCTATCAAACTCAGAAAAAGAAAGGTTAAAAAGTTCTAACATCATTATCTCTTTCTTTTCCTTTGGAGGAGAAGAACCACAGTGCCAAAGCCTTCACATCAGCTCCTTTGTAGTGAATTCCATTCCCACCCCCAGCCCAGATTTTCCCAACTGGAGTCAGCAGGAATTTGTCCATGGTCAGGCCCCGTGCTCATCTTGTCAGAGAATAGAAAGGAGAGCATGTGACAGAGAGGATCAGGCACAAATAAGCATGCTGGAATTGGAAAATGCCCAAGAGGAGAGGAAAAACACCACCACTACAAGGTAGCAACTACTGAGTGCTGCAGTTAGCACAGGGATGCTAGGAAACCCCCATCTGTTCCAGGGTGTCCTCTAAGCTTGGAGAAAAGTGAGATTTGAAGAGTGATTACTCCCTGAAAAATTATTGTCTCCTCTCTGCCAAATACAATATAATATGATCTGTACTCTCCATCCCTGCAGCAATAGAGCAGGGAGTCTGCGCCAGCTGAGGCAGTTGTTTATTGGGGCTTCATGGGGACAGGGACATTGGAGCCCCCCTCGTTGTATGAGCAGAGGCATGTGTGAATTGTGAATCAGTGGGGCATGTTTGTCCTTTCAATGCAGGCACCTTTATGAGCTGTCCCCTTGAGTCAAAGGACACGGGAGATTTTAAGCTGGTGGAAGGAGATGGGGAGGGACTGCTGCAGCCTGCCCTCCCCCCTTTTCACATCTGCTGCCTCCTTAGCCTTTGGCACACTGTTTAAATAGGGATGGTCCTTCCATAACCCCCCTGACATTTCTCAGGCAGGCTCTCTCCCATCTTCAGCTCTCCAGACTGGCCCCACAGACTTACTATGAGTCCCCCATTTAGCAGGGCTCTTGTTCTTGACAGTGGTGTGATGATGACCTCTGAGCCCTACAGCTTACTGGGCATCCACACTTTTCTCCCCTCTTTACTCCCTGAGCAGCAGAACCCGCAAGGTCCTCACAGCGGTCAACTCCATTCATAGCAGATCACTCCTCTTCCTTTTAAAGAGCCCCTTTTGGATGCACTGGCTAACTTTCCCTAGCCAGCTGCTGTTGCCACCTTGCCAGTGACCCCATGCCAGTGACCATTGGGGTGGCTGGCAGCACTGCAGAGAAGCAGTCAGGGCTCCAGAAAGAGTGAGGGAGCAAGCTGCTTTCCAGAGTCCTTTGAGCCATCAAGGAAAAATGACACGCACATACCCCGCACCGTTGCTGGCGCACACCTGCCATACACACACACACACACGTATTTGTCTGTTTCTTGGATTACAGTGCTATTTAATTGAAATCATTCCTGGGCATGTGGGAGCCGAGGTGAGGGTGCTGGCTGTGTGCTCAGACAGGCCTTACAGGTGCAAGTGGGTACCTTGTGAATAGTTACTTGGGTCCTGTGAGGCACAGATGGACCTTGAGATAAGAAACTAAGAAAATGCAACCCTCTTGTAGTTACTTTCACTCTCAACTTTCTCACTAATGGCAGTTGTCTGAAATGGATAAGCTTGTTGATGGGGAGCATGGAGGCAGGCTCCAGGGTAGTGCTGGCCTCGTGTTTATTAAAAGCGAAAAAAAGCCCACCACCCCAAGACAGAAAGTGTGAAGAGGTATGTACAGTCATATTTCATATTTCCTCTCTCACCTGCTTGCTGCATAAGGCAGACATGGTTTTGGGCAATAAAATGTTCGGGACAGCATATGGGGGCATTACCCCTTAGAATGTGCTAAATGTGGGCAGCAATAACAGGAGATCCGATCCTAATTAGGAACAGAAAATTAGTTACTTCCTTCACCAGATATTCCCACTCCTTAGGACCTGTTGTTAATATACCTGCTGCTGAGACCCAGAATGTACCCAAAGCTTTTTAACTGTGCACATGTTTTACCTCGTCCACCTTCCCTCTACTACTATCCTTGACTGTTTCTTGCCAGCAAGGAAAGGGAAGAGTGTGTTTGCAGAGTTTTGTCCAGTGAAAGAGAAAGGATGAATAAGTTCGTCAGAGAGAAAGAAATGAAGTATTTTTCCTGTCTCCCCTCTTGCAAATCACACACAGCAAACTCTCTTTGGCATACTCCCCCGTCCAGCCTGCTACCTTGCTCGATGAAGTTGTCTGTCACATCTCTTTCTTGCTTTCTCAATCTCGTTCCTCCCTCCTTTGCTTTCTATCTCAACCTATCTCCTCCTCCCCCTTCACCCCTCTTCAACACATGTTCTCATTCCTGATTCCAGCCCCTTCTTCCTCTTCTGTTTCTTTCTCTTTGCTCAACTCTGAATTCCCTTGAAATTCCCCTCCCTTCTGAACCAGAGAGAGGGAGTGGAGGCCTGGAGGAAAAGCAGAGAAGAATGGGGCTGCACCACAGTGACCGCAGTGCTCTGGCTCTTCTGCTGTAGATGATAGAGCAGACTGAGCTCTGTTGTTGGACATGGTCACTCAATCAGCACTTTGTATTCAGGCCAGGCCTGTGGAGTATTTCCCAGTGTATTTATTTTCTATTCCTACACAGAATGCCTTGTGCCTCTGTGTCCTGTGAGCTCATAGAAAGGGGGTGTGTGGGAGGGCTACTGAGAAGTGGGGCTGCATCACCAGTAAAGCTCTTCCTCTCCCTAGGAGGAATGTAGCTGGATGCCTGTTGCATCCCAGTGATCTGATTCTCCTGCCTTTAATTGCAGTACAAGTAGGAAACAGAGTGGTAGGAGAACCTAGTCACTAATGATGTGGCTGACAGGCAAGAATTGAGGCCCTAGGCTGCTGTGAAAGCCACCTTGCTGCTGTCAGCAGAGGCACATGCTACAGTGCATTCCTGGTGTCCTGTGACTCTACTCCTGGAAGTATCTGGGGGCTTTTTCTCCCTCTGTTGTAGTTTTTTCTTGGGTGAGAAGCTCCTATGTGATGCTGACATGGGGTGACAGATCGGTGCTGGGACGCAGACCTGAGATTTTCTTGCTTAAGTGGCAAAGAAGGCAGATGCATTTAAGAGACAATGGTGGTGAAATGTTAGGGAAAGTTCTTGGTTTTCAAAGTACCAGACCTCTCTGACCTTAAAGAGAAGCATCAGGACTTTAGTTCATGAGTTATGATCACTTCAGCCAGATTTTTCTGTTGCAGGAGAAACTTTCCAGGTACTTCGGAGATGGCCCCACGTGTTTGTCATGAGACCATAAGACGCTACAGAAAACCAGCTGCTGGTGCTGTAGCACGGATGTTCCTCAGTGCTAGTCACCCTTAAGTATCCTCCCGTGGTACCTCCTTTTTGTAGGACTGGGACTCTGAAGCCTTGGTGAAAACCCACACATCCTAGCTGCTTTTACACTTAAGGGAGACCTGAGATTGGCATCCATAATCAGGAGCAGAAGGTGCTGCAGGCAATCTGTCTTCCTAGCACTGCATTAAACCCATTTTAGTTTTATCAGCTAAATATCAAATTATCTGTCCACCCACACATCCTCCCCACTGCATCAACCATGGTTAGTGACGGGCCATCTGTAGGACTTTTACCTGGACAGGGGGATCCGCGGGGGGGGGGGGGGTTTCTTGCGTAACATGCTTCTTGCGTATTCATTGGCCTTTAGAGTGGCATTTCTTTCCTTCCTATTCTCCTGGCTGGTCTCCAGTCCTGGCAGTGAGTCAGAGGCATGCAGGTCTATCAATTTGAAAAGTGTGTCCCAAGGTGGAGGAACACATGCAGCTTTGTTCTTACCTGAGTTGGGAAGTAGCGCTTAACTGCAGGCCAGGTGGGTCAAGGACTTCGGACATAGTCAGATCAGACAGCCTTTTAAGGAAATGTCTTGTGTTTTTTTTTTTTTCCATCACACGGAGCTCAAAGTGGAAACAGCATCCAACTCCCAGAGAAAAGAGAAGGGCATACAGCAGACTTCCCAGCATCACTGTTGTGTTCTGCTGTAGCTGTGTTCCTGCCTCGGTGGTAGTGTTGGCTGCTTGCTGATCACTGTATCTACTGCAGTAGAGTCTATTTGGAGTACTTTATGCTTCTAAGGAGATGTGGACCAGTTGGATGTAATCTCAAAGAGTGAAGTGGGAATTATCAGAAGTCTAGACAGCATACTCATGAGGAGAGATGGATGGAAATGGGAATTTTAGGACTAAAGAAGAGAGGACTAGGCATAAGATATGCATAACAGCATGCAGGTACATTAGGTACAAAAGAGAGGAATTGTGTCTTCTGCGGAAGAAGATGAGGAGGAATAGTTTAAGACTGTAGCAAGAGAGACAGGCTGAATGTCAGTAAGAACTCTGCAACAGTAAAGATAGCAAAACACTGAATCAAATTGCCCTGGGAGGCTGTGTAACTCCATCACTGGAGGGCTTTAAGGACAGACTAGACGTGTATGAGGAGTGACAGATGCCACAAATGACAAAGTAGAACAGATCCATCTTTCACAGGGTAGAACAGACTAGATGGTTCCTTTGGGTCTCTTCTACCTCTGCTGATGGATTCGGTGCAGCCTTCAGGCTCCAGGAACGGCAGGAGCATAGGCAGAAACACAGCTGAAAGGTTTAGGGAAGTGCTTCAGCAAGAAACCGAGTGAGCCTGGCCAGGAGGTCTTTACCCATTTCTTTTGCTGTGGCTGTCCTTCTCCCTTCCATCCCAGGAGCATGATGTGCTCTAAGGAGCCTGTAATTAGTGCCACTCCAGTGCAAACATGTGACACTTAACCTATCTGGCAAACAGAAGTAGGAATCAATGTCAAGACTATCCCTAAAACTGTTTTTTTTTTCATAGGGACTCAGATCTTTTTCTCATCTGCTGCCCTTGGAGGGCCACAGGACTAGAGAATGTTTTACCATGAATGTGATAGGGAGAAACAAGTCAAAGGCTCAGTGTTTTATCCTGGGAAAGTTTGATGATGTTGCTGAATGCTCACCTCATGAGGCTTTGTCAGCATGTTCTGCTAATGAAATGTCACCTTCTTCTGGTGTGACATCACTTTGTGCATTGGTATATGAGCCCATGAGGATGAGGGTCTACCCAAGGAGTGGATGTGGTACATTTTATGAGAACTATTAGGATTTTTCACCACTGGGGAAGAGGCATGTGACATAAGGCACAAAATGGGACAGGCAGCAAGCCTTGCAACTACTGAGTGTCATGCCTTAAGCAGTGAACTGCGTGACATATAGAGATGTGGAGCAATGAGAAAACTCCTGTGCAGTGAGGATGTAGGGGGAAAGTAGAGAAAGGATGTTTTAAAAGGATGAGGAGCAATTTAAAAGAGGAAAAGGTTTTCAGGAAAGGAGGGGAGAGCATAAAGGGGCCTGATGTAAAGTTTGGTGGAATGTGTTTGGTGTTAATCATTCTCTGCCTGTAGTGACCCAGGCCATTGCTAACCTGGCCAGGCAAGCTGCCAGAGGCTGTCTCCATTGCTCACCCATCGTCCACTCTCATCCTGTCTCCGACTTGTGTTTTCTTGTCAGCATTTCTCTTCCACAGATCGATTCCTCCTTAGCTCATCCAAGTGATTTTAAGCATAGAGAGAAACTTCCTCTTGGCGGTGAGAGATAATCAAGCTGAATATTACCCATCTCTGAAGTGCAGGCAGTCCGTGAGCAGAGCCAAAGTCAATATCTTGGCAGATGTTGCCTTGCATTGATTTATCTTCTCCTGGAGCAGGGTGGATGGCCTCGAAGAACGCAGCACGGTCACCTGGCCAAACCCCAAACCATTTGCAGGCTACATTAGCTTGGTTGATTTGGTCTCCAGAAGCTGCTGTCCTCAGTGTCTGGGTGTAGAGGAGCGTGGTGCCAAACACAAATCCTTCCTTTGCTCCTATATGACATCGGTGTTACTTCTTGTGCTGAGACACATCCTAGGCTCAGAGCACCAGCTCATGGTGCTGAGCTAATCCTGCCTCATTTACTGGTTTAATGGAGCAAGAAAACAAATGTGTTGGCTGCTGCTGGGGTGGGGGAGAGGAATAGGAGACCAATGCCCCAGAAAGGCCTTGCAGCATGAGGGTTTTTCCTTGCAGGGAATCTGGATGGTTTAGAGGGGAAAGCAAGGGAGAGGAAACTTCTGTATGAGCAGCTAGGGAGCAACAGGAATTGGGGGAAACAGGCAGGGCCTCTCTTCAAGCCAAAGGAATTATAGCCAGCAGATTGCTGTGCAGGACAGGGTGGGAGGAAGGGGAGCTGCTGGCAGAAAGAGGGGGGTGGTGGAGGCAGGCTGTGGGGGAACCAGTTGCCAGGCAGGAGGACCAGGTCAGAGTGCTGCTCGTGCCTTTGCCCTGTCAGATCAAACAGATAAAGTGTGAGAAACTACCTGTATAGAGTTCCAGTTCCCAGCTTCCCAGCATAATGCACTCTCTGTTTTTAGAGACTTTGAGCTCTCCTCCTGTGTCTGGGAGCTCCAGGTTTGGCTCTGGCAGGAAAGAGCCTCCAGCAGAGAAGGCAGGGGGCTTTTCAAAACCGCAGCTAAAGAGAAACCATCTGTATGATCTCAACTAACAGACACTCTCATGCAAACCCCATCCCCTTTAGTACCATCCCCTTCTTCCAGCCCCCTTCCCAAGCCCCTCATCTCCCCAGCCCTGCCTGAACCCTTTACAGCTCCTATTTGCCCACCCGACCATTTTCACACTCTAGCAGGGGACACTGCACAGATATATATATAACATCTCTGGTCCTGCAGTTTCCCCGAGGGTCTGGACAGATGCTGATTGTCTTCATGCCCATTTGGGGACAGCAGGAATTGTTATAAATAGCTCCAGTCTCTTGCTCGGCAAAGACAAAACCTTCCCCTAGAAGTCCATCCCTCTACTCC
The DNA here is from genome assembly GCF_003031625.1 of Empidonax traillii. Classification (NCBI taxonomy): domain Eukaryota; kingdom Metazoa; phylum Chordata; class Aves; order Passeriformes; family Tyrannidae; genus Empidonax; species Empidonax traillii. The sequence continues at coordinate 1,581,374 of NW_020955239.1, read as the reverse complement.
CAAGACTCACTGGGAGGTCTCTTAAATGTCACAGTACGTTTGCAGCAGAAAGTACCTCTGGAGGCTTCCTGTGGGTTCGGGTCTTGATCCAGGTGGAAAATGGAACAAGTTTGCTGAATCTTTCCTCACAACCTTATTCCTTTCTGCCTGTCCTCATGATTTTTATTTGAATGGTACTTTCTGTTCACAAGAGACTTGGGACCGAAATAGGAGTAGCTGCAGAAGTGAGCACTTAAGATGCATAAGCCTGATGTGCTGAGGAAAGAAATAGGTCTGGAGCAGCACAAGGGATACAGGGGTGCAGCAATGGAATTGGTGTGGGGAGCCCCAGGTCAGGAGAGCTTTGTTTGGAGGGGGGGAGATTGCCATTACTATCACACCAGACAGACATGTTACGAAAACATTCCTGCAAGAAAGTAATATGCTTTCCAGCACTAAAGGTTCCCTCTGCTCCCCTCTGCAGTTAGTTTGCTTCTGCAGGAGTTCAGACCACATAAGGAGCCAAAAGCAACCAGTTTAGAGGCACAATTGTTCATTCTCCCTCTCCCCTGCTCCCTGCCCTCAGGCAGAGAGTATTGTTTAACACCTGTGGGCAGATGAAGAAGCCCTTTCCATTTCCCTAGCTGATATCAGACTGTCCTGCTGATGGCAGCCAGACATCCCCTGCTGCAGCACCATTTCAGCCCTAGGCACTGATTGCTGCTACTGAGGCTTGTGTTTGCATCAGCAAAACTTCCTTCACTGGGGGTTTGTGGCTATAGGGGCTGTGCTGTGCTTGCCAGCTGGAGACCTCCCTGCAGGCATTGTGAGGAGAGGCCCTGGTGGCATGTGCACAGTGATATTTAAATTAAAATTGCTCGTACGGGATTGAAGGACTAATAAGGAACAGTACCAGGACTTGGATATCCTCCACCCCATACGTGCCTCCCAGAGGCTCCCTGAGTGCCTCACGGCAGCCCAGTTCAAACTGCTGTTGTATCATATATTATGTTGTCGGCCTCTGTTTGTGATTTCTACCCTGTCCTTGCTTGCTCTCTGGTTTTCATTGTATTTATTATTCTAATTTATTGAGTTACCTGGAGTGTTTTCACAGTCACCAAGGCTGCTTTGCAGAAATTAATGATTGTGCATTCTGCTTGTTGGTGCCTTGTGTAGACTTTTCTTTTATGTGATGGAGCCTAAAATATGCTCAGAGAAAATGAAAATGTTAACCTCCATTAAAAACATGCATAGATAAGTTGTCAGATCTATGCCAGAGCACTTGGAATTACTTTGAGATTATTTAGCTCAGTAGTCCCTGCCACTTCTGAACCTCAGAGTATTTTAATTAATTTCCCCATTGAGGCAAGTCACCATTAGTGCCCCCACTTTGCAGAGTGGAAAACCGAGGCTCAAAAAGGAGATTTGTCTCAGGAAATTGGTGGACAGACATAGGTCACCAAACTTTTTGCAGACTGGAACCCCAGTTTATAGGTCCTATTCAGAGCTATGCTACCTTACTGGCTGCTGGACTGGGATATCACGTGAATGTCTCCTAATGTAATGCAAAAGCAGGGCATCATCTTTTCTCAACTGTGGTCTGAGAGGCCAGAACTTGGCAGTCCCAGTTCCGTGTAAATGAAGCTGAGGGAGGGAACACTCAGCTTCTTTCCTGTTCCCAAGGAAATCAATGACTGATGCTTGCATCTGAGTGTCTTCCTCAGTGAGGTGGAGGTTCTGGTCCAGAGAATGAGCATCCTGGTAAAGGAGGAATATGCATTCACGTATTTCTGCAAAGAAAGTGAGGAAGTTGAGAGGAGAAACCTACAGATAGCAGTGCAAAGTGTTTTGTTGGGTTTTGATGTGCTTATCCACTTTTTTGGAAAGGAGTAAAGCAGGATATCCAAAAAGGTGATTGCAAAGTGTGTAACAGCTCACACAGCTCTATTGGAAAGGTCTAGATGGGGTCATAGGAAATGACAGGCCTGTAAATCTTGGAACTATGTCTGTGGCAGGTCCTTTCAGGGACTGATACTATAAATCTGTTGAAACAAGCTGTCTTTCCCTAGAAGTTTACTGAGTGATCTGATTGGTCAGGGAATGACAGATGCAGCATTTTGTGAAGACTACTCAGTGTCACTATGGGTGATATGATACAGGGAGAAATTTTTAGCTGCTGAGACACAAGCTTTCTGAAAGGGAAGTTTCTTTTCAGGTCCTCCATGAACTCATTAAAACAGTAGGATGATCATTTTCCTCTCTTGCTTGAACACTTAGAAGTCCTTAAGAGAGAGAGCTTTTCAGACTCTTGTTTAGCATATATGAATTTCCTTCCAAACAGAAGAATTTAAAAAACAGCAGATGATGGCAAAACCATTTTACATCACTATCTTGTATTTTTAAATTTGCATTATATAAGAAAATACAAAAACCTCCTAAGTGGGAAAATATGCAGACTCATAGAAATAACTTGCTGATAGGAGGAATTTCTGCGTCCTGTACAGATTGTTTCCTGCTTGTAGTCTGAAGCAAGAGGATTGACATCACTGGTACTGGGGGGAAGGGGTCATGAGGAGGTATTTTTAGTGACCATGGATATTCTTGCAGTTCATGTAACTGTCTTGTACTCCTTGAGGAATAGTGTTAGGCCTGTATGTTGTCCTGTGGCAGTGAGTTCCACACATTATTCCACGTAGTAGGAAAGCAGTAAGCCCTATCTAGCCTCAGATGGGTAGTGTTTCAGTTGTGTGGGATGCTCCCTAGCTTTATGAGGGTGTTTGCCTTTACTGTGTTCTTCATTGTTTTATATATCCCTACACTCTCCAGCCTGATTTGTTTCCTCTTTGAAGCAAAAACCCCCAGTATTTTCAATCTCCCTTCTTACCAAAATTTTGTGAGGCCTTTAACTCATTGCTGTCACCTGTCCCTGAACCCTTTTTGTTTCTATTACATCTTTTGCAGATAGGATGACCTGATATGGGACGCTGTATTGCAGTACAGTACTGCACTTAGCCTTCTTGCTTTTGCTCTGTCTCAGTGCATCCTATATTTGGATTCTTTCCCATTCTGAATTGAGGATTTTTATGAGTTTGCTATAGATGAATCTCAATTTCTGAATTATTGTAGTCAACTTAGAAGTCAACAAAGTAACTTGAATAGTTCCTTCTAGAATGTGTATCACCTGACATTGTGTGCTTGGTCAGTGCTCCTGCTTAAGACAGGGTGTCAGGGTGTTGCCCAGCAGAATGCCTTTTTCTCAGTTGTTTGTAAACTGAGTCGATGCACTGGTCATTTGTGCTCTTGTTTTATGGAGTCATGCTCTCCTTTTTTTTTTTTTTTTTTTCCCCCTTAAAATTAATTGCTCCTTAAAAGTGGGCTTATTGCCTTCTTTGGAATCCTTGTGGTGAGGTGTCATCAGTAATGGTGTAAGAATGTGCCTGTGGAGAGGTTGCTGTGCTCTGCTCATCACTGAAGCACAGTCATCTCTGAAGGGGAACTCTGCAAGTATTAAACAAGAAATGGAAGTAGGTTCAAGATGAGGAAAGAAGAAGAAAACATCCAGTTGGAACTGAAAGGACTATTTTGGAAGGCAGATTGTAATTAAACTAATCGGAATTCAGACAGGACTACTGTCTTTGCACTCTTGCCTTTGAAAAGTGTCAAGTGATCTTTGATTATAAGCAGTCTTTTAATTTATAATCTTATAATACAAAAGATATTGCCCAAGGAACGTATTGTCTCCAGTATTTAGTCCCTTGAAGATTGAAGATACTAAGTGGTTTCTTTTAATAGAGAAAACCCAAAGCCACCTGACAAAAACCATTGTGAAACCCATCCTCCCGCTACACCAAAGCACAGAGGATCCCCAGAACTCTGCCACTCTGCACACCATTAGAATAACACCCTCTTCAGCATCTTTCAGAGGTCATTAGATTATTTTTTTCGAGGTGAGGAAGCAGAGGAAAAAGTATTCAGGTGGGAAGAAATGGGCATGGAGGCTGTTGAATGAAGATGTACCTGTAGAAATCAGAATAAGGAAAGGAGGAATATTTAATACATGCTTCCTTAGAGCAAGCTCTTTTGGGCCTGCCTCTTACCTTGACCACTTACTAGACCATTGTGATTATTTCAGTTGCACTTTATTTGAGCTATGTTATTTCATATGAAACAAGAAGTCCTTTTGCCTTGTAACAAACTTCTTAAACCATGTGACTGACCTCAGTTCCCAGGAGAGCCCGCTGGAGAGTACAAATGAAAAGCATTTGCACAAAATACAGGGTAACTGCTTGGTGTGGTTTTGACCTGAAATACACTCTAATAAGTTGCTGGTAGCAGAGACTGAGATCACATGATATTCAACAGAAATCCAGCAGTGAATACCTTGTTTTCTATTATTTTTCCTCTATTTAAATTAAGTGAGGGAGGAAGTTGGTATTCGAGGTCTGTGTTTCTGAAGAACAGTAAATCCAGGGATGTCTCTTTAGTAAAAGCTCCTAGACTTTTTGATCTCCTAAAAGAGATCAAAACCAACCTAGTGTGTGTCTAATACAGCCTCTTGGTATATACTTCCCAAAATCTTTGGAGTGGATGTGGATATGCCTGCTCTTAGGGTGTGAAATACAAAAACTGCTAGCTTGTTAGTAGTGGCAGAGTTCAAGGTCTGTCTTTGACCTTCTAGGAAAAAATCAATCCTGTACATGTCCAGTACTCTACCTGCTTCCCGTCTTCTGGGAGCATGCAGCTGTGGAGCCTGGCAGCACCGGAGGTCCCTTCACATAACCAGGGCTGGGGTACATTAAAAAGTAAGACAACCTTTCACAATAATAATATCACCTCCATCCCACAACTCCTTTCCTCACAGAGAGCAGTTTGCCTCCCACTCCATCTCTCTTAACTTCTCACTCTCTGTTCAATCCTCCAAAGCATTTTACAACTCTAATTAGACACGTATCTCCAATTTACTACTATTTAAAAGGGTAAGCAGTTAATGCCATAAGACTGAGAATTCCTGGTAATTAATTACTAACTCCAAGGACCTGGCTATCTCTCTAACCAGCCTTGTCTCAAATAGCATCTCTTTCCGTTAAAACCTCTGTTCACAGTAATTAAATAGGAGGTAGGAGGAACACCCTGGAGCCTGCCCAACCATGTCTGTCTGACACAAAGTGCAGTTCTGTAAGGCAGTCCTTTTTTTGCTATCCACCAGGGACATTTTTTGACCTCCACTAGGGAAAAAAAATTTTGATGACCACCGAGTGCACTCCAGCTCTGTCCAAAGGAGACTTCTGTAGCAGGATGCCTTCTGCACCACTGCCATGAAAACACAAAGCCATTTGGAATCCTCATCATCTCTGGGAAAACAGTACTTCCCTGGGAGGATTACAGGTCCTCCTAGCAGTGTCCCCACTCTGTTCCCAAAAGCAAACCATTATAAGCTGAGAACACTGGTTTGTGCTGCTGCCCTGAACACTGCTGTCGTTTGCCTTGAAGCATCCTGTGAGGCAAAGCCTAAGTGGAACTTGGCTCAGGTTCTGCTCTTTCCAGTATTCTTCAGCCAAGATGTTTGCAGGTGGAAATGCTGGTGTGTTAGGAACAGATGTTTGTGAAGCTTGTACTGTGCCTTATGTGGAGATACAGAGGAAGATGATGATTGATGGGTTGAATCTGTGGTTTGCAGTGAGAATACAATGAAGTCTTTATCTGTGGACTTGTAACCTCGGATGGTTATTGGCTAGCCGGATGCATAAGTCTCACCTCATCAGTTTTAAATACAGATGTGTCCAGATGCAGTGAGCACAGGGATAATGTGGGAGATGGTGTGCCAGATAGGATAGCAAGCCTGGGAAATCCAGGGCTTGTTCTCTGCTCTGCTTCTTACTCACTGTGTGTGGACTTTGGCAGACCATCTCCCCTTCCTTGTTTTCCTTTTCCTTATCTACTATACGATAGGGATAAAAATACTTAACACTTTCAAAAATGTGCTTTAACCTCTATTAATGACAGGTATTAAATAATGCGTCGCTTTATTGTCTTCTGGCCAAATTTCATTTTGGTGAATTTTCACCTTACTTTAGGTTCCCAGAATTGCCTCTGTGCTTTTAACATGAAGAGGTATTCTTCAGGGCTTCCTTAAACTGTCTTATGGTGCATCTGTGCACTGCTAACAAGCTCTGCTTTTCACGTCTAAAGGGAGATGCCCTTCTGTGAAGACTGAAGTGATCGTTCATTGTTCCTTCTCCATCCTCCCAAAGGTGCTGCCAAGCTTTAATGAACAATTCATCAAGTGCTTTGAGATCTTTTGATAGAAGCAGTCCGAGCAAGTGCATGATTCTCACTGCATAGTGAGAGGGTGACATCCACCTGTTTACTCATCAGCTTTATCTGTAGTGAATAAATAGCCCCTTTCTTTGGACAGGGGAGTCCAACAGAAATAATACTGTTGTGAATTTTACATGAGGAGAAAGATGAAGTTGTAATTATGTCAGTCTCTTCTTTCTAATTGTTTGCCTTGACTCGATCTGTGGAAAAGATAGGCAGGTTGGGTTTGGGGTTATGGTTCTGTTTGGTTTTGATTGGTTGGTTGTTTTTATAAGTGGGATTTTCTTGCTTCTGTTGCACAGAAAGACTATTTTTCCACACTGGTCGGGATCTGTTGCTGTGAGTTGGTCAGAACTGAACTTCTATGTGCAGAGTTGTCTTCTGTGCAGTTCTTGTAAATTCACCTCTGTAATAAAGCTCTGTGCATAGCAGAACTCAAGTGCATTTGATGTGCCAATAAATCCTGTAGCCTTACCGTGGTACCCCTTGTCTCTGCATGCATGTGTGAATAGATGGTGAAGCAAGTGGAAGATGAACATGTCTGAGTGAGGGAGAGATCTGATCTTCTTGCATATGTCTCTCCTGCCTGTACATATAGTTATCCAGTTTATAGTGCCACAGTATTACATTGATACTTTGAAAAGGCTGAGCCTTTTCAATGCATTTCACTCCTGCTGTCACAAAATCTTTCCCTCTTCCTGCTTCAAGGAGTGTGTTTCCACATGCTGAAGAAGTCCATCCATACTCCCTGGCCCTACATGTCTGGATTCCTTCTTTTTCTACTTCTTGCCTCTTTTTCTCATTTTTTCTTTCATTCTCAATTACTTTAGTTTTATTTCTTTTTTAAACCTCTTCTTTCCCATTCTTTTCCATTTCTCTCTTCTCATTTATCCAACTTCTCCGTTTACTTTCTCTCCCTCATTCCGGTGGTCTCCCCTCATCCACTTCTCTTGATGTCCTGGCTGCAGCAAGGCTGAGGGACAGACACCACTCATGTTGTCCAAGCCTCCTTCAAGTAGTGCCACTTCCTTAACTTTGTATGAGTCACCCCAGCTTGCTGGGCTTTTGTTGTCCTCCTTGCAGCCTGGGGTTGGTGATAACTATATCCCTTCTGAAGTGCCTTGAGCTCTGCTTATTCCTGCTGTGGCCATGTGAGCCAGGGCTATGCATCTGTATCCCTTTTTGCTTGGCCCTGAGCACATAGAGAGCAGAAAGGAGAATCCTCCTTCAAGGAGCTTATTCTCCAAGAGCTGGGGATAAGAGGTGAATACAGACAGAAAGGGAACACATGGAAAGCACAATATGCTGCAAGTCGGCATAATATCATCAGTCAGGTCCTATAGAAGTGCTAAATAATATTATTCCCACTTCTATTTCCCTTTCTGCTCTCTTTTCTATCCTTTTAATCACTTTTGGGTCTTTTTTTGCTTCCACCTTAGAGATTATAGGGCTTTGTCATTTTGTTTCCATGAACAGGGAAAGAGTGCAGAGTGTTTTCATTAGGCCACTGGCTGGAGGGAAGGAGAGAGCCATGGTATTTGCTAGCCTTAATCTTTATGGTAATACTTCAGTAAATATCTGCTGTTCTTTCTCTCCTGTCAGTGTGGCAGCCTGTGAATGATACGGAGCTGAGATCAGGAAAGAAGAGGGAACCGCAGAGAGGATTAGAAGGTTAAGATAGGATTACGGGGTCAAAATGGTAAAAAAAGGAGAAAAAAAGAAACAGAAAAAGAAAGGAAAAGAAAATGAAGTGTAGTGGTTTTGACAGGGGAAAGGAAGGCAAGTATACAGGGTAGAAGAGAAGATGAGATTTTTATGAATGGGTCGATGCATTCAAAGGTCCTACAGTCAATAGTCTCTCTAAAATGATTTATTGAAGAAAAATTCATTTGTTCTATGTCATACCATGAAAAACTTTTTTTCCCTTCATCAGTCCTAGGGATGGGATCTGAGAGGGCTGAACTTGAGGGATGCACAAATACTCCATTACCCCAGCATCCCTGTTTGAACAGGAAAGTATGGTGGGGGGGGAATGTGGCTGTTTTGTCAGTCAGAAGGGGTGCAAGAGCCGCCACAGCCACACAGGTGAAGGATCAGGTGGTGGGAAAGTTGTTGCTCAACTCTGACAACCTCACCTACTCCCTTGGGGTCCTGCTGGTCAGTGCCCTACTTTTTGACTGTCTCTTGCTGAGAGTGACAGAAAAAGATAACACGGTGCAAGGACCTGTTTCCTTGGACTGTGTGTGGAATTGAGGGAACAGTTTGTGAGGCAAATTCGGATTTGGGGCTTTGAACATCACTGCAGTTTGAGTCTGGCTTTTGGTTTGTGCAATCAGTAGGAAATAATGGGTAAAGCTTGTTTGGCCTGGGAAGAAAATGACCCAGACCATTGCACACATTTAAGATATTTGGATGAATTAAACCAAACAAGTCAAATGCCTGATCTGCAGTTTCTCCTCTAAAAAGTAATGACACAAGAAGAGCCAACACAAATACAGCGTCAGGGCTTGGTAACAAAGCTGTGGGAATTAGTGCAAAATGAACATCCCCCTTATGCAGTGTGAACTAACTTCACATCTAAAGTATTCTCACCCCTTGCCATGTCAGTGAAACATAAGCATTCCTCTTCTTGTTACATGCCACATTACAAGAAAGTACAGAGGCTGTGAAATGGCTTCTGATCCGATGTCAGAGATGGGGATGATAAGAGGTAGCAAGGAAGGAGCTGAGCGTGACTTATGTTCCCATGTGCTTTCCCAAGCCGTCCATGAGGCTAGTGTACAGTCTGTTGCACAGGCTCTGCTGCTGGCCTAGCATGAATTTTGCAGGAGGCATGAATGCCTTTCTGGAGGCAGGGATTAGGAAAAAGGAGCACACCACTTGCTTTCCTTTAGACCCAGTGCATTCCATGGTAGGTTGCAGCCTGTAGCCCTCACATTCAAGTTATTAGGTGCGCTACTGTTTGGCACCACTGGGACATGGGGCAGCCGAAGAGCAGCGTTTTGAAGTCTCCTTTGGCCCTCTCTGTGGGTAGAGATAGATTCTGGCTGGTCCACGTGCAACTGAAAGGTTAGAAGGAGTATTTCCCTTCTCTTTTGTATTTCTTTTTTTCTGAAACAACTTCTGCTTCTGTCAGGGCATGTAGTCTCTGCTTCTTGCTCTTTCCTAAGGGAGCGAAAGTTCATTGTAACTCATTTCCTTCCTTTCCTCGTGCTCCAGTCATGCTTTGAGAAGCTGGAGGTGGCAAGTCCTGCACTCTCCTCCTTCTCTGATTTAACCCAGTCATTCTGTGGAGCAGGGCATGATGCTTGCTGTCAAATGAAGTTGGGATGCTCTTAAAAACCAGACAGCCCTTTTCTTCAAAATACAAACCTTTTGCTATTCTTTTATCTCTCTGCTCTCTCAGTCCTCTCTTCATTTGGGCCTGTGCTTTCTGAAGTCACCCTATAACCTGTATCACTCTTTTGAGATACTGCTGGCTGCAGCTCATCTGAATCACAGGATTTTGCTCTCTCAGACAATGTTCTCTGGACAAGTTAAGATCTCCAGAAGGCCTCATGGGCTTTTTGTAATTGCTATCTGCATCCAGGCAGCTGGACTTCATCTTATTTGAATTTAATAATAAGCTACTTTTCTTTAGCTGTAAGTTGCAAATTATCAAAAGCCATCAAATCCTATCTATTGAAAGTAAATATATAGTCCCCAATTAAATCCAGGTTGACTGGCTGCTGAATGGTCTCAGGGAAGGACTAGGACAACTGCTGTATATACAGGGGTGGGAATTTCTTTGATGTATTTCACTAGGGGCAACGCAAGACATTTCTGATATAATGTGATTGTTCAGAAAAATGCCTAAGCTGCCTTGGCCCTGTGTATTCATCTTTAATTATTAAAATAGGACAGATAATTCACAACCCTTGAGGTCTTTATTTTATTTTTTGACAGTGCTATTCAATGTATGCTTGGCCAAGGGGGAGAAAGGTAGATTCCAAGAGCAAGAGAGCAAAGCAAGAGGAGCAGAGAGAGGATGAGGGAAAGCAAAAGAGAAGAGATATATTAAAATAAAAAGCATGTTGGAAATGAGAGAGAATGAGGAGGAAGTGGGAGAGAGAATAAGAAGTAAGTGAGGTAGAAAAGCAGAATAGCCTAATGGTTAACTGTGCATCTTTTATTGTCAGAGACTGTTCTACATTGAACATATCCATGTTGTTGCTTGTTATCACATACAAGTAGATGCATTGATATTGCTGGTCCGTCCACTTCTGTGTTTTGAGGAGTCCAGTGTGATCCAACTGAGATAGGCACTCTGCAGGGAGAGTGAGGGATGGTCCTTCCTCTAACATTTTCAAGTGCATATGCATTTGCATTAACTCACCAGCAATTGCCAAATAACAGCATCTTTGAGGGGGTGTTTTCAGAGACTTTGGAGGATGAGATTCAAGAGAGGTGAGGGATGGAGAGGAGAAAAAAGTAGAAAGAGGGGAAGAAAATACAGATAAAGAGGAGAGACTCATATCACAAACAGGTGATATGAGGGAGGGAGGGAATTAGACAGACCACCAAGTAAGAGCGGATCCCAGCAAGCTGAGAGGCAATAATGTCAATGTGCTCCTGCTCGGTCACCGTCAGTCAGTATAAATGCTGCTGTACATTCACAGCCAAAAGGGCTTAGCAAAGCTAATGAGCAGAGAAAGAATGAGGAACGGGGGAAGAATTTCTCTGTTAAAACTCTGGCTGAGAGGGGATGTCTCTCTGCAAAAGGATTTGCAAGGCATAACAGCACCGCTAGTGCAATAAATAAGCAGAGCTAGGGCGAGAGTGGAGGGAGGAAAGGGAAAATAACAAGAAGTCAGGCTATAGTAAAGAAATGTGAAAGCCTGCTGAATTTGCCCTGTCTAAATCTACTTGGTCCTGGTAATTAGAAAGAACATACTGAGAGTGTTTGTCAGAGTTGCAAGTTTAATGACTCAAAATTACAGCAGCCATCCATTAAGCTGAAGTATTTGTTTTGGAATTGTCATTTTTCATGAGGGAACACTGTCAGAGCACTGCCCAGTCTTATGCTGGCAGAGCAGCACAAGATTGGCATGTCTAGAAGCCACAGGGCAGGAATGAGGAATATTGGCAGAGGTAGGTTTGGGAAGCTTGGAGCTGGAAAATTGGGGATGCTGCAGAGTAGGAGAGCAGCATTGGCAGGATTATATTCGAGCGTACCACATGCCTTCCCCGACTTGTGTCATTATTGTCTCTAAGCGTTCATATGCACATGCATTGTTCCTTTATGGGAGATGCAAATTCTGCTTTGTTTCCAAGTCAGAGATGGTAGCACCCCCTCTGCCATGCCTGGAGTATAGTACGTAGACAGATCTCTCTGAGCAAAGCAGGATCTGCTTTTGTTCCTGATGGGGCTTGCATTCCATTCTGAGTTCAGAGGAGCTATTGTATCATCAGAAAGTGAATTGGATTGGAAGGGACCTTAAAGATCATCTAGTTCCAGCCCACCTGGAAGGGACACCTTCCACTAGACCAAGCTGCTCAAAGCCCCATCCAAGTCTTTCCTTGAACACTTCCTGGGATGAGGCATCCACAACTTCCCTGGCCAGTGATTACCTATCAGTGTTGTCCTCCATATTCCCATCTAAATGGCCATGTGCTTTCTCCCTTAGTTTCCTCCCTTGTTTCCTCCACAGGAATATGAAGGCAACAGGGTTTCTGTGTTTCACAGAAAGGCTCATTCATGGGCACACATTAGTGAAGATCACTGTAGCAAAAATATTGCAGAAAAGCAAAATATTATCTTTCAAACAAATGCCTGTACTTTGAGCAATACTTCTTCTAGTGGAGGTACATTAGCAGACCAGGGCAGGGAGTGAATTGTTATGATCAAAAACCAAGCCTATTCCAAGTAGTAGAAAGCATCATAAATTCAGAAAGCTACCAAAAAAAACCCCAAAAACAACCTTACTGCAGAGCCCATGGCCTGTCAACATAAACTTGCAGAGCATGTCAGGCATTTCATCAAGGATGACTCTGCAATGGATGTGGAAGGACACCAAGTAAACTCATTGGAAGCACGTTTAGTGTTCTAAAGAATCATGGTTTTGAGGCTTCACATGTCACATGGATGTTGATGATATAAAAACTGTTTATAGTAGGTTAATTTTATATATTCCTTGCTGAGTACTTCTTTTAGTACTTGGTAATGATCCCCAAATGTATACCAGTGTCAGTGTTTTAATACCAGCAACTACAGTAGTTCACGTCCATATTTTATTATTTTATTATCTATTTCCAAAATAAATTTCAGACTGTTGAAACTGGGGATGCCAGGATTGAAATCTGAGCCAAGCCCATGAACCCATGAAGTAGGTTGAATTACAGGAATTTTGGCTTAGTCTAATTACCAGTGGCTCCATGACCCAGGCCAGTAAGCAGGCATACCAGGTGCAGTGACCCTGGACAGCACAGACTTATGCCAGTAAGCTACTGCGAAGACAGCAATCTGAAGGTTTGTGTGAATTCGTCCCCTAGCAAGAGAGCATTCACAGCAAAATTCAGTGCCAGGTCTGAACTTTTCTGGCACATTTCTTAGTATTTGAACTCAGGATTTCTCAAGGCTGTTGTTGCTTAGAATATGCTGGTACCTTGCAAATTTTGTTCTGCACACTAAGGCTTTGTGTCACTTCCCTGCTATTTGATGTCTTTATATGTGGGCTTGTTGTAGCAAAACATTCCTGACAGTGCCTTAGGACTGGAAGCAACAGTGTGAGTGCAAGTTTTTGGGATGACAGTACAGGAACTGAGGATTGGCCAGAATAGCAAACAAACCCTCCTGTTTGTCATCCCTTAGAAACAGTGACTGGCTGAGAGATGGCTTCTGAATTTTAGCTGAAGAGCACCAAGCCATTGAGTCCTTTGGGACCAGTTCTGTGGTTCCAACTTCACCAGTCATGCCAAACAGAGAAAGTCTGCCTGGCTTTTCCTTACTTTTTTGCCTCTTTAATCACCTTCCTGCTGAAGGTTGACTGGTTTTGGAACAGATACTGAAGATCCTATGTTTGTATCCTGTATTTTTTTCTCTCCGTACCATCTGTTCACAGACTGGATTACAGTTGCGCCAGTTAAAAAGCAGATTGCCTTGGCCCAAGGTCAGGATCACAGCCCCGGTGCCCTGCCTGCCTCCCGTGGATTTACACTCGACGTAGAGCTCACTCCCGTCTGCTGTGCTCCCTGAAACTCCCACCTGCTACCATGGAGGGATGCTCAGTCTCTTTCCTCCTATGCCATACTCACCCTCTTGCTCCCACCTATCCTCCTGTCCTTTGTCCTCCTATGTGTGCTCCATTTGGCTCAGTTTAAAGGCCAGGAAAAGGGGAGAGAAGGTAAAAGTACTGGCTGTCAGCCTTGATTTACCTTCAGCAACACACTGTGCTCAGACCTGTCAGCACACCGGTCCCAGCATTCATCAGCCCTGCTCCAAGGAGCACTTCTCGCCATATCGCTTTGGTGACTTCAGAGGGACACTTTGACCCCGCTTTGCTATTTTGTGGTTAACTCGTTGAGAGGGATGATGAGGAGGAGATGCTGGGAGTTAGCATGTCCATCCCCCCATACTGCATTTTGTCTAAGTGGCAGCAGCAGAGAAGAAGGATTTGCAATGGTACTGCATTGCTGTAATCACAGGCATAGACATATCCTATATGAAAAAATGAAGGCATTCCTTTTGTTCACCAGTGTTCAATATTATTCAGAGGGTTCTCAAGAATAGCAGGTGAATTCCTGATTAATATTCAGAGGAGAAAAACAGAGCAGCTGGCAGGTTTACCCTTGGCCTCAGGACAACTTGCAGTCCCTTGCTCAGTGGCTCTGTGATTAACTCAGGCCATATACCTGGCTAGGTGTCCCATTAAGAGAGTGTAAGACTCCCCAGTCTTGGACTACTTATGTTTAGCATGTTGATTCTTTCCCTTGAGCTTAAAGTCTTCTGTGTCTTCTGACTCCTCAGATTTGTCAGCATAGATTCACATGAACTGTGGGGCTGTGCCTGAGACTAAATAGGAACCTGGTCTGCCCCTTTCCTTTACTTCTGAACTGATTGTATAGTCAATTGCTGTTTGATTCTTCTCTTCTCTTGTTCTCCTACAAAACCCTTCTTAATGTACCCTCTGTGTTTTATGGGCAGTGCAGTACCTCAGTAAGCTTCTTTGCAGCAAATGGCAGGGCTCTCCTGGTGCTCCCTTTTTTATGTAGCACAGTCCCTTAATCTGCTTTCTTCTTCCAACTTTGAGTCACACACAGTGTTCTGTCTGCCAGTGCGCCATCCTCATGAGTACAGTGGATCTCAAAGGGATTTGTCCTTCATGTCTGCTTTGGAGATGATCCCATTGCCATATCCAGGTTCAACCACCTAAAGCAACTTCTAGACGCACTACACACCCTGACCCATCACACAGATCTCAGTCAACAAATGCTCACAACTCAGGCTGAACAGTGTTAAAAAACTGCTTTTCTTTTCCTTTGAATTCTCTCCACTTCAGTCTTTTTATCACTCTAAGTGATGAAAAAAATCTTTCCAGTCACATACTGTTGTAATATGGAGCCTAGTTATTTTGTTCCCTTGTGTTTTTCCCAAGATCTTTCTTCTTCTACTAGCTATAGGAAATCCCTCTCTTCATCTCTTTCTCAACACCAAGAACCTTTGTTCATGCCTTAGCCTTCCTTAGTCTTGATTGTTGTAACATCTTCTGCCTCTCTTGCTTGAAAGCCACCTCACTTTCTCTGGCTTACTAAAACTGCCCCTTTTTCCTCTGCCTTTCTGTTTGCATCGCTCTATCAGGTCCCCTTTGAATTTCCTTGTCCTTGCCTTTCTGACCTTATACAGTCCTGCTGATATGTCTAATCCAGCTTTCACACCATTTCCCATTCCCTACGTGTCTGTAAACTGCATTGTCCCATTCATCTCCCAACAGTATTTTTCAGATACTGCTAGCAACACAACCCCCTTCTGAGGCTGGTCTTTGTATTTTCTCCTGTCTTTCTAACTCTCTACAGTGTTTACTTTCTCCTTTGCTTTCTCAGTGTCAAATGAGTGAACCTGCAGGCCTTCTTTGCTCTGTGCCTTACCTCATTCATTTCTCATGACATTGAAGGGTGCTAGCTTTGTCCTCAGCTTTGTAGGGCTGCACTTGGTTACTTATACACCCACTCAGCTGTCCTATAATCCAGCCATCCCTGCAAAAGTTTTAGCTTCTGACACCTCAGTAACCCACCTTGCACACTACAGCCTGCCTTGTTTTGACAAGTAGCGTCACAAAGAAGATTGAGGATCTGGGTGGGAGGAGTACCCCAGGTCTGAGTGGGGCGTCTGTTCTGACCATGGCTACATTAGGAAGACTTAATCCGTTGTATAATAGCACCTGAGAGGATTGCTGTATATTTCCCAAGCATGACTCAACTGAAATGTATTTTGGATGTAGGTGGACGGGTGATGTGACCTAAGAGGAAAGGGAGGGGAAAGATTCCTCAGTCTTGTCTCCTTTTTTTTTTTTTTCCCCTTCCTTTTTTAGTTTAGTCTTGTTCTTGTTGCCAGGAACACAATACAGCACCTGACTCCTGGAGCAGAAATGATCCTCTTGACCTGACCTTCCTCTGTGGCTTCCCTGGAGCATGCTTTGCACCACTTCCCCTGGTACACATCCTTGCTTTTCAGTAGAAGCAATCAAAGTGTGGGATGGAAGGTAGCAGCTGGGGAAGCAGAGATGAAAGAGAGTCATCAGCAGGTATGGATGGCAGAAAGGTTTTGGCAATGACAGACACAGGAACATCCTTCCTAGTGTGGGGTTTGAGGAGGACGTAGAGAGGAAGAACAGTCCCAGAGATGGCCCCTCTTGCTATAGGGCAATGACGACTCTGGATGGGGAGTGAGTCATTCCCTGTGCCACCCTCCATTAGCAGTACAGGTTCAGGAGGAAGATTAACGCCTGCCTATGGTGCACAGCCACCACTTTCCTCCACCCAACTCGGACGGATTAATGAGGTGCTCCCTCTATGCAGCACATGGCCCCATATGCTTGTGCACTTCAGCACAGGCCAGGTCGACTGCCTAGTCAGAGTTAAAGAGGTTTGGATCTGTGCTGAGTGGTCAGGGGAGAGAAGGAAAGGCTGCTGCTAGTTGGAGGGGGGCTATTAAAAGCCAATACTCTAATGAACCAGCAATGGCACCTAATCAATGTGTGAAAAATGGGTAATTCTTGCTAATGCCCTGTTAATGTTCTCATAATGATCTGTCAGGGAACTCTGGCTAATTATTGTCATGGCAATTTGGCACAAGTTTGCCTGGGATAATGTTGACTGGGTGAAAAGGAGCACGTATTGCTGCCCATGTGGCAGTGCCCTCCTGCTTTCCCACATCTTCCTGCATCTCTTCCACTATCTCCTTTTTCTGGTGACTCTTTTAATTAGGCAATTAGTTGATTGATTAGCTAGTGTTTGTACAACACTTTGTACATGTAAAAGTGCTAATTCTGTCCTCTTTGTTATTCCTCCTTTGCATCTGTTTGTTTTTTTTTTTTTTCCCCTTGCTTTTCTGGTATGGCTGGGGACCAGTTGTGTTCTGTTATGTCATAGAACAGTGGCGAGGTCATAGTTGAGAATCCCCAATGCAACTGCCCCCCATTTTCTTTATCCTTAACACCTGTCTCAGGACACATATTTTCCTCTGTCTGTGTCTTTGGTCTGCTGTCCCATTGCAGTACACCACTGCTTCGTGCATGTAAATCTGAAATGCAGTCCACATTAATTTGAACTTCTCATTGCTTAATTTAGGCCTAACGTGGTGCAAACAGCATGCAGCTTTGCCAGGGTTCTTGTAAATCATGTGGATGTACATGGCTCTCGAAAATCTCTCTAGATAATGGGTGTCACTGGACTTGATCCTGTTTTGCTTGCCCATGGGTTGTTGACTTCAGGTTGTGTTTTTCCCTAACCTAACAGGATGGAGCTTAGGGAGAAGAAAGAACACGTCGTGCTCTGCTCATCCCTCTCGCCTTTGAAAGTCATGTCTTTTCCCTGCTGTGCTAAATCGGTAATATTGGTGACTTACATTTAAGCTCTTGCTACACAAGCTTGCAGCTAGCTGGAAAGGAAGAGAGTGGGAGGGCAAATGGAGAGCGACCTATTTGCACATTAATGAACGATACGCCCCATTGTATTATGTAAAGGCCTGGTTTTGCATGTGTTTACATAGCTTTTCAAAAGGGGAAACCCAGTCACTGGCAACCCTAGAGAGAAACATATGGCTGTAGAATGGCTGTACAGTTACAGAGAAGCTTTTCACTCATAGCTGACATTTCTATAGCACTTTTTAGTGTCATCCAGGAGGATCTCGAACCGTTTAGCTCACTGCTGAAACACAGCCAACTCCGAGGTGGAACAAAGTCACCATTCTTGCAGTGGCATTCCTGTACAGTGAAAGTTTAGAAGTGGGTTTAAAAATCCTTTCTATAGCAGGGCACTCTGGACCTCAGCTCAGCAGGCTAAGGCTGCAGCCAGTACCAAGCTGAAGCAAGCATCACCTATGCTCATGACTTCTATGGGATTTCTTAAGGATAGGCCAGGGGCCTTGTCTACTTCCAGTCTGGAAAACACTACCTCCCACAACTGTGTGCTCTCTTCAAAGGTTACACAAAGTCATTTCTCAGCTTCTTCACCGCTGGGAAAACCAAAACCCATTGCCTGCTTCTAATAAGGAAGTAGGACAGCTCCTAGCAGCACAGCTCCTGTTCTGAGTGATGGCATGGTGAGTTATTTCCATTTTCTTACACAACAACAACTTTGCTATCCCCTAGAGACTTGGAGAAGGTGTCGCTACTGCTTAACATTAATGGCTGTGGCTTGTTTTCCTCTCCTCTGACCCAGCCTGGCTCTCGAGAATGACTCGCTCTGATCTTCAGCCTTCTTCATGTTTACTTGCTATATCACTTTTGTAAGGTGTAGATGCTTTTGTGCTTTTGAAGCAAATGCAGAATGTAAATCTCCTGAGATTTGGATAAATCCTGCATGAATGTACCGTGGCAATAGTCGGCATGTCTGATTCTAAAAGGCATTCCTCCTGTAAGTGACCCAGAGCTGACTCACATTTATTTTGGTGTCACTCAGCTCAAGTTTGTAAATCTGGCCCAGGGACACATTCTGTCTATTTTTTTACAGGAAAGAGTCAACACAAAAGATGGAGATATTGCTTCTGTCTCACCACTCTGAAACCCTCTGTGTTTTGTTCTAACCCTTTTAGAGCTTGTTTGCTTACTGAGCTGTGCTCCCTTCTGTGTTTCCAGAGTGAAGGAAAACAAGTACCTGTATTCCTACTGTGTGAGTGGCTCACATAAAAAATATGAAAAAAGAAACCACAACAAACAGAAAATACTATAGTACAAGATTAGGCTGCTTAAATTTAGAACTGAAATGTGTAAGCCAGAGGGCATAGCTATATGTCTCAGCTGTTTACTGATCAGTTTCTGTGTCTGTTCCCCATCCTATGTTCCCTCCTGTACCCATTTAGAAATACTGGCCAGCATAGGGAGCAAAGTAGCTTTCTGTTCAGAAATGTGTTTCCAATTACAGGTCTTGCAGGCACTCATTTGGATGAGAGATTAGAAAGTGACTTCTCTCTGCTGCTCATCCCCTCCCATAATTTACCTGCTCCTATCTATGTGTGTACAAGTTTGACGTGCTGCTTCCTTTACTTCTGTGTCTCCCAACAGGGAGAGATGGAATAGGCTAAACTCCCTGGCTCTGAAAAGATATTTTGGACATTTACAAAATTTTGAACGTTATGGAGAAGGCTTCACTGAGTACCCTTAGTGCAAGAACTAGTAAATGGTTCAGAATGAACTAGAGTCATATTTTTCAAGCATGGATTACAGTGTAGAACTTCTGCTCATAGGCCATAGCAACCAGAACCAGATTTTAAAGGTCTTCTGAAAGTTACTGGAGGACATGATCATGCATTGCTGCTCTTTGTAGCACATTTGCTGCTCGTGCCCCTCAGAGATAAGCATTAGGCTAGATGCTGGCTGGGTCAGATTTGAGAGAGCAGGGCTCATCCTCTCTGCTGTGGTCACACCTGACTTCCCCCAAGGTGGTTAAATGGATGTGTTTTGTGAGGAAGGCATGGTTCTGGGCTTAAGACTCAGTACTTAACCCCAAGTTAACTTAAGGATGTTGTTTAGCATTTTCCAATTCACTGTCTTGTTTACAAGTTAGTTTCCAGCCTGTAGAATGAGAATTATGGTACCAATTAATATCTTAAATTATTCTACAAATGTCTCATCTGATTAATGTCTTTTAATGCAATGTGTTGTCATCCCTTATTAGCCATGTGAGACTATACACAGGGGCCCCTTCTCTTTGTGCATGTATATAGAAAACCAAGTTGCATTGTTTCTGCTCCTTAGTGTTTTTCAAGTGCTTTGTCACCTGTTCCCTCTTTAAACAGTTTCTGTTTTCTAAAATATTTCCTCTCCCAAATTTTTCCAGAACTCTAATTGTTTGCACTATCTGTGCATGCGTTTCTCACTGTTATTTTTAAGAAAAACTCCAGAGCTGACCAGCCACACTATTCCAGCTGAAGGTATGACTTGATGTATGCAGCGGCATTAATACTTTTCTCAGTGGGTGAGATTCACCCACCCCTGAGAGAAATGACTCACGCAAGATCTAGGCACCACTTAAATCCAATGTAAGCTGTATTTTGTTGGCTTAGATGAGATTTTGCTGGAGCTTTGGCCTCGCACTGAGCCTCTGCACAGGAGTGATTTTTCACCAAGTATTATTTTTACATCTTAATGTTCCATTTACTTTTTGGCCTGCTATTGAGGTACCTCAGAGAAAAGGCTTCATTGATCTGCCTACATTTATTATAGGTTTTTTCTTGTCTGACCATACTTAATTTTACGACCCAGTAAGATACCTGAAGAGTATAGTTTATTTTTCCCAATACATATTGCCTGTGTCAAGGCTGAACTCTTTCTGTGGTATGTTAGGCTGGTGTGTATCTTCTTATCACTGTGAGGATCTTTTGTCCCTCATACCCCAGATATGATTATTTTGCTTTAACAGTACATGTTGGTCTCTAAAAATTTCATTCTCCTTCTCAGTGCATTAGCTGATATATTGCATATGCAGGTCACAACAAACTTCTCAGCAGCACTCCTGCTGTTACGTTTTCACCATATTAAGGGAAGATCCATTGTTCTTTTATTTCTGCTTTCTGTCTTGTACAGACTTGTTCTTCATGAGAGGACTTTACATTTCCAACCCAGGAGTTCTTTGATTTTGGAAGAATTTTTTTTTGTTTTTAATACTTGGTCAAAGACTTCTTGAAAGGCAGTTTATGAAAATATCCATGTGTGCCCATCTTTTGCTTGAGGATATAACTCAGAAAGGAAAAACACACAGAAAGGAAAGAAAAGAAACCAGTTGTGTACGGAACTGTTAAAGGTGGGGCTCAATCCAAGAGTAAATGCCTCTAACAACTCCTGTGACAAAGACTGAAAAACCAAAACAGGACAACCCAGGCAGCTCTTCTGTGATGACCTTTGCTGAACCTCACATACTTCAGCAGTCCAGCTGACCCACTGACTTTGCTTTTGCCAAAAAAGGAGCATAATAATGAGCATCTCTACAGCAAAGGACAGAGAGAATTATTATCAGTTACTGTTTTACAGTAATGCCAGACCTCAAGGCTTGTTGTCACATTGATGTTCTAGCATGTGGCAGATTTCAGGCAGTGTGTTATTTGTGATCATGCTTGGCAAAACTATGATGATGGGGGGCAAGTTTGCCTTTCTTTGTTCCTTCAAGAAACATTTTTTTCTTCTCCTTTAGTGTTGCATGATTAAACAGGCTTCCCTTCAGGTGAAGGTGAAATCCCAGGGCAGCTGACACTGGTAACTCCTGTGAAGGACACCCGCTAAAGCGCTGTCGGGGTGGTTTTGTTTTCATTCTATTTATTATTGTCCTTGAGGGCTCCAGAAGAACAAAATGTATTTTTCAAAGTCATGCATGAGCCTGAATAGCAGCTCTTAGCAGGACATAGCCAGATACTGTACATCAGTTAGAACAGAGCATGTTTGGGGACGTGGAATGGGGAAGATCTCTTGCTTGCATTTCTCTTGTGCTCTATTCCACCCCCATCATCTTTGTGCAGGCCAGGAGCTGCAATCTTGGTAGAAAACTGGAAATGCATCTTCCTGGAAAAGAGACCTTGAGAATCAGATGAAAAGCCATCTCTTTTTCACCTTCTCCAGCTTTGCATTCCTCCTCCTCAGCTTTGTCTTCCTCAAACACCCTATCACACGGATGTATGCACACATGCAGGCACACACTCCTTTCAGTTGCTGTCCCTTCAAATCAAGTGTTGATCTCTATGTGGAAAGCTCTTGGCACAATAGAGGAACATAGATCTGTCTGTAAGAATACCTTACGAATGAAGCCACACACAAAGACAAGCCTCTGAGTAACAGTGAGTGAAACTGAGAGAAAACTGTCTTGTTACATATAATTGAATTCCTCAGCACCCTTAAATGACACCTTTCTTGCTTACACATACGGGAAATATACTGCACAAATGCTATTAAGCTGGAGCTAAACTAATTTAGCTGATAGAGTGGGTGGACAGAATCCTTCTTCCTTTAAGAACTTGTATATCACTGATTGCCTGATAAATGTGTACTAAACCCCCACTTTCTAAAGAGAATGCAAGGATTGACAAAATGTCCAGGCTCATAGCTGGAGTAGAAAGGGACAGCTGTTCCCCAACAGACAATTACCTTTCTGTGCAGAAGAGTTTACACAACTACTTCCCTGTAACAATGAGGGAATGAGCTCCTGGCAGCCGAGTGCAGTTATAGTGCTGGAAGCTGTCGCGTATCAGCAGCTCTGAGACACTGACTCTTGCAAAATTCTTGCAGGAGCTTTAGTGACAAGAAGTGGTCAGGCCCCTGTACTTTGTGTTCATCCATAAATCTGCTTGCTGTGTTTCTGAACCTGCCGAACAGCACATCGATCTTAATAGATCTAGTCCTTGCTTAAATCCATCAGGTTTCCATATGCAGTGGCAGGCAGGCAAAACCTGAAATTTGTCGTGAACATTAGTAAAGGAAGGAAGATGGTTCGGGGCTGGTGAGCGTTGCCATTATGAGTGCCGAGAGTTGTAGGAATGACTTAATGGGTTTTTGCCAGAAAGGCCAGTGGCTGAATGCTGTTGTGGCATCTTGTGAAGATCAGGTGAATAAGACTCAGTTCTCACCATGTCTCTACCTGGTAGACTCCTGAGCACTGCTAATTCATGTGTAGAAAATTGGTGATATTGCTGTAGTTGTGGTAACCTACTTTAGGGGTCCAAGTCTGAAAAGAGTTGGTTTGGGAAATGGTGCTGGTGTTGAAAGCTAGAAGTGAGGTGATGCCTCTCTCTGTTAGTGTGAATTCATTATGACATCATTTACTTTTGTAAACTTCTAAGGTCTTAACCTCAGTTATCAGGTCACTCAATAGAGTGACCTCATATGATGCCAGTTTTTCTTCAGTTACCCTGGCAATGGATGCTGGGCATCTCACTGGTGGAACATTAGCCACTCATCTGTGAAACTAGGATTTCTGCAGTGTTGCCATGAAGACCTCTTGTTTTGCTTCCCCAAAGCAAGAAATTTGGCATGGGATTAGCGAGCTCCCTTCCAACAACTCTACTGTGTTGAATAGAGAAACCAGCACATTAGCTTGTTAAAATCTTGTCTTAGGCAGAGTGATTCTCATCTTGAATTAAACATGGGTCACATGAGCCTATGTTTAGAGGAAGAAGACATGTTATGTGGTGGGGAATCTGCAAAGGGCCTTTGCCCCACCTGTACTTTCCAAGGAAGTTGATGTGAGGCTGGTGGTCTCGTACACTAGTTGTAGGGATCTCTTTTCTGATAGTTGTTAGTCAGTGAGCTGTCTTAAGCAGATGTGTGGCCTTCATTGCCCTAGTATATAAGTACCTCTCAATCTTTTTAATGCATTGTCAGAGCACCTCAGGCGTGCAAGGAAGTAAAATTACACTATTTCGCAGATGGGGAACAGGAAAATTGATGGTTAAACCCTCAGAAGGATAATAGGTACCAAAGTCTTGCCCAACTGCTACTCTTGGCTCTTAAGTCCAAGTCTACTTCTTCACTGATGCTCACGTCTATATGGAGAAATATATGTACATTTCTAGTGTTTACTGGAATTTATAACCATGTGCAGTTGTATTTCTTTTGAAACCCAGAAGAGCCCCACTCCTTCTTAGCCATTCAGAGGGGAGGCTGAGGGGTAGAGATGGAAGCGTGTTTGTCAGCAGGCTGTGCATGGTTCTTCCTTTCTCTGACCCACTTAGTTTTTATTAGTGCATGGCAGCTTCAACAGGAAGAGCTTAGTATCCTCTGAACACTAGTGAAGATTGTAGACATTCCTCTGGGAAGTTGGAAAGGTTGAACTGAACTTTTTCAGACAGAAAAACAGAATTAGACCTACCTCCTTGATGAGTTTTTTTGAGCTGGTGGGCTATAATATGGAAAGGGGGATGGTAGCAACCACTTCTTTCTTCATGATCTTTTTTGAAAAGATGGTTGTCCCGGGAGAGAGCAAATTTATTTTCCTGAGTATTTTAGCCAAAGAGATAGGTAGCATTTGCCAGATTGATACAGTCAATAGTCCACATATGTACCCCATGCCATTTTCTTTATTAACATTTCTAAGGCATCCTTTTTTAGATATATAATACAGTAGCTGCTGCAGAGCTTCTTCAGAAGAGATGATGTCCAGAGATTGACTCTGCTCTAGCAAGTAAGTCAGAAGGTAGAAAAAGTAGGTTCACAGTTTAGGAGGCCATGGAAAAAGTGGTGAAGCAATTTGTAAATTTAATGATTGACAATTGAGGCAGATCAGTGACAGAGACACTACAGTGTATCTCCCACACCAGCTGATTGTTATCTTCTCCACTCTATCTCCTTTGTTCTCTCAGCATCAGAGAACTCAAAAAAGTGTAGAGAAGAAGGGCAGAAAATTTGATGTAAAAGTCTGTGAGTCTTGAGCTAAGGGGACTGGCTAAAAATAAGAGTGAGGTCTTTTTAGACTATGAAGAAGATGAAGGAGAAGCTGTTAAGAAGGGAATTGATTGATTGCAAAATCATAAACTGTGTAGATAATGCAAAGGAATGTTACTGTTCACAGACTGGCTTATGGAGAGGACAGGCAGCTGCAAAGGAAATGAGTTCAGTTCAGCTTATCTTTCAGGGCTTATTCACACAAAACCTACAGGTGCCTGGGACAGAGACAACCAAAAGGAAGGAGCTTCAGTACAACTAGGGTAAAAGGACATCTCAAGGGGAACAGAGAACCGTGAATGTCTGGACTAGATACTTTAGGAGGCAGATGGTGTAGCATCAAGCAAATTACTTGGTTATAAGCTAGGAGCACTCTGGCCTATACCTGGGGAGGTGAAGGTACAACATGGGTAGGATTATCTATGTTGTTTCAAGCTCAATAAATCTAAGGACGTAATGTTAAGTCCTTGCCACAACTCTGTTTTGAGTGTTGCATGATCTACACTGAATTTTAGTTCTTTAGGGCTTATTTTCAGAGTAGAAAATCTGATCCACTGTGGGGTTCTTCAGTGCCCCTGAAGAACCCCAGGGAGGGGCGTCTCTCTGCCCACTTAAACCTAGTGAAACAGGCACTGGAACCAAGTGTGAATGAGGAAGAGAGTAGTGCAGTGTTGCCCATTGTCAGTATTATACTAGATTTTATTTAATGTTATAGTTGAAGCCTGAGAATGAGAACATTCCTATGTTCTTAGGAAGGAACCTCCATTTTCTTCTTTAAATTTCTGTTGTCTTTGTTTGCAGAAGGAAACTAAGAATTATCACCCAAAATAACTGAAAGTCTTAGAAACCTCTTCCTCTTTGTTTCTTTCTCCTCCTTCTTCCCACCTTCTGCAATTATATTTTTGGTAGTTTAAGCAGGCAGTATTGCTGATAACATTTTTAACATGGTCCCTGCTCTGAAGGTTACACTAAATAAGGGAAATATCATTAAAACCGGGGTAGCGCTTCAAAGGGAAGATTTTCAGTATTAGCAGTGAGAATGAGGAGGGGAGAGGGCTATATGGGGACTTGAAGGAAGGAGGGAACATATTAAATAAGTGAGATCTGTGAAATTAGTGCAGTGCCATCTCTTTGCAGTCATTAGAAAAGAATTAGTTTTGCAAAGGGAGAATACAGTTGGTTTCCTATATCACTGAAAAACGATTTCCAAAAATGAGCTGCAATGTGTGAGGATTTACTAAATTCTCCATTTAAAAATGAATAATAATAAGAATTTAACTAATGAAAAATGTAGACATACAAACAAAAAAATCTTCGAATGCTGTTTAGCTTTTCCATATCTCCTGAGAATTAGCTCCTGCTTTCAGTCTGATTTTACCTGCTATTGCTCTAAGCTAAACTTTTCATTTATATGAGAAGAAATGGAGTCAGGAGGATTACGAGCCCCTCTGCTTTTGATTTTTAATAAAAAGCGAACATTTACTTCTGAACAGTAGCAGTGAGAAAGGGAATTAAATCTGAGGAGAGCGGGCTGACCTTTGGGAGTGCAGGCGTGCTCACACGCAGAGATTCCCTTGGTCTCTCCCTTTGTTGCCTTCTCATTTTGCTGGAACATGCGCTGCTCCATGTGCATGCAAAGGTGCACGTACATTGTCTTGCTGTATTCTCTCACACACGTGGTTTCTCATGTATGATCCCATATGAAGGTACATGTGTGCCTGTTGCATTATTTTTTCTTCCCACCGTGTTACATCCACAAACCTCCATCCCCTTTTCTTACAGCAAATATTCTCTTAAGACCATCCTTAGGGTTGTACTGTGTAGAAACACAGATGGGATCTGCAAAACTGTGTTTTAAAATATTAAAAGGCAGAATATATTTGAGGTCTGTCTTTTTGCTTCCTGCTTTGTTAGAGTGCATTTGCAAGCTTTCATTTGAAACAACAATAGCTAGAAACCTAATGTTTGTATTTGAAAGAAAAGCTTGAAAGACCTCGGGGTGATCATCCAACTTTAGGAGCTGGGACTTTGGGGAAAAACCCTACCTGAGTAGTCACAGAGCACTGATAAAATTGCAAAGGTAGGCAATATCAATAGAAATCAAGATTACAGGAGAGGGGACTCCACATCGCTGTTGTGTTTTCTGACCCTGCTCAGAGTAGGGCTTTTTGATCCAGCAGTAGGAAGAGGGAAACAACCTTTCCCTTTTCACTGAATATTTGTGCTCTTTAGACAGCAGTCAATGTGCCAGGGTAGTCCTGGTAGTAAGGCAGTAATGGAGGATTTCCCAAGAAAGAATAATACTGACTGGGCTGAAGGAGCAGATGTACATGATTTGTATCAGCAGAAGCTGAGAAACAACCCAGCCCCAGCCCCACACTTAGAGAAACACACTTATAATTAAAACCCAGTAGATTTATTGCCTTTACTCATTCTGGTATTTATCAAATTATAGCTGGGTGGCATAGAACTATATGGCATGATTTACAGTGGTGGTGCGGAAAGGCACAGCAGTGCTTCCCTACCAGGAGAACAGAGGGAGTGTTGTTTCTATTGTGATAGGACCAGACGTGATGGGAGAACCTGGGTAATTGAGTGCTTTGTCAAAGCCAACCTCTTTCCTCCTCTGTGTGTGTTTGCACAGATCTAATCACTCTCATCACATCAGACACTCTAATCATTCTGACATTACGTATGGGGGAACAGACATCTAAAGAGCAGGAGCTGCTTTCTTCACCACCATCATCATCATGATTGTTTAGCTCTTTTTTAAACCCACTGATGAAAAAAACCACACAGGAAATTGAGAGCAGGGATAATGAATTCAGGAACAAGTTATAGATGTTGGCATCAACCAGGAAACAGGTTTTCCCAAACTTTGTAACTCTTGTGTTCATTTGAACAAATCAATTTAAGTTAGCATGCAGTGATCAGTAGTATATAATTTTTGCATTTGGAGAACAACAGGGGAGACCCAATGAAGGCAATATAAGACCAGTAAATTGCAGACCCGGCAAAGAGGCTGTGTTAGTCTCATCATGGATGCAGCACTTGCCTCGAACTGTAACGACACAGAGTGAGTTCAATTCCCACTGGGGGTTCTGTTTTTATTAGAAATACTTCATATCTCTTATTCTCGGTGTCAAATGGATCGCTATGCTTTCAGCACTTAATTATCTTTATCATCCAAAAATACTCTGCCTCTAATGAAAATATTTAAGCAGCTCTTCCAGGAACCAAACATAATGCAAGACCCTGTTGCTCAGAATGGCTTCGATTCCTGAGGATGTCACAGTGAGCATGGAACGGGCTGCTGCCTCACAGCTGACATCCGCATACAGCACAGCACTGGGGTTTGTGGTGGGTAGCAGAACTAGGCAGGACCTGGAGGATGAGCTCCTTTTCCCTGTAGTCGGCTGCACCCATTTTAGCCTGATGTAACTTCACCAACTGGGGTAACTAAAGTTAAAGTTAGAGCCTTTGTGCTCTGTTTCGTTACCCTCAATGCATTTATGGTGCTCCATGTATTTCCTGTTATAAGGGAGCAGTAAGGAAGGCCTCCTACGACTAATCTAAGGCTTGCTGTTTCTTCTAGACTACAAGTGAAGTTTGTATTATCTTGTGACTAAACTGTGTTCTTGCTTCCATTATAGCAAGGGCAAATTCTGCTGATGCTGCTCATGTTTTGCTGACGTTTCTACCCATTTGTTTCCACCCCTGCAAAGTTTTCATCCATACTAGTTTTGCATATCAAAAGCTGACTGCGTCGGGTCTGTTATATACGGTGGGTGGAATGGAATTGTCAAAGGCATCTAAGTGGTTGAGGAGGTTTTGTCTATAGAGAAATCACATATGTGACTGAAGCCTGGGTAGTCCTACCTGATCTAATTTGAACTTCAGAACTACTTATTAGAAGTGAGATGTCAGCACAGATGTTGGCATGGGCTGTGAATGAGTCTGTGAAGTGTCCAGAAGGGCTAATTTTCTTGGAAATCTGTGCATTGTGCCTTTAGTGCTGCTGTTGTCAATGAACTCCAGCTACTTTAATACCTTTGTGGCCATGTCAGAGAAATTGTAGTCCTGTCTCCCAGTGCAGTGTGTATGCACTGCTTGTATGGATCCTTGAATCCTGCAAGGGAAGCAAGAAAAAGCAGAGACCAAACATAGCAAGGTGCTTTATAATTATGGTCTTGTGGTATATTTGTACAGATGAGAGGGTTTATTTATTTATTGTGGAGAATGTGAGCTTTGATATTGCTAATGCTCAGTAAAAGTTCATGCTTCACTTTCCAAACAGAGGCTTACTCCCTTTGTTAAGAGCAGCACACATGGCAAAATGAATTATTTCTTACCGCATAGAGTACAATAACTGCTGCCTCCATTCACATGGAGAATACCATGGATTCTGCTGCCTTGCCTTCAGAGCATTATTATTTCTTGTCGCAAAATACAGAGAAAAGGGCATTTTCAGAGCACTTTTCTTGAACCATTTCAGTCTTACCGCTGTATTACTAATACTGTTTTGTTGTTGTTTCTAAATAGTGCGGCTTTCATTTTGCTTGACAGCATTTAGTTTCAAGGATTGCATTCTGCTTATTACATGATTATATTCTGATTCTCAGATAATGTACAAACATTTTCATCGAGTCATAACATAGAAACATTACTGATATCATTCTGCTTAACTGAGGATCAGATTCATTCAAAACTTGTGAAAGCCACCTAATGAATCAGAGCAGAATTTCAGCCCAGTGACAGACAGATGACTGAATACAGACAGCTTATGCTTAGTTTTGCTTTTTTTTTTTTTCCCCTGCAAGCATTAAAAATGGCAGTAACAAAGTTCTGCCAATACTTGATGCTAGAAAAGACTGGTCAAGATGACAATCAAACTTGCCAAAATATCCATATTTAAATATTTTATTTCTGTAATTTTGGAAACTTTCAGTATTTTCTGGAGTCATTTGCTAGAAATTATTTGGCAAACTTTGGAATGTTTCAACACTCTATGGATCATCACTGAGGTTTCTTGTCTGTCTGACATGAATTGGCAGAAAGGTCTATATTTTCAACTACCACTGAAAAATACCAATTAAGTAGTGTACTACTTTTTGAATAATGAAAACATCAGACAGCATACTCATCCAGTGTTCTCAGCAGCTGGCCTAAGTGGTTGTGTTAGGTGTTTGAGCACTTTTTCTGCCTATTTTTTTACAAGATATGTACTGTCACTGTGGAAAATCTACTCTTGTCTTTGGGTAAATACGCTCTCGGTGTGGCCCTCAGCCTACGTGTGTGAGGAGAGCAGTCAATTTAGGCTGAGACCACTCTCATAATTTCCCTCTTGATTTAAGTATTTAGCCTAGTGATAAGATAATAAACTCTAATGGTAGTAGTGATAGCATACCCCTCCAACTAATCTTGTTGACCATCCTGCTGTAATTTGTAGTTGAAAGTGAGTAACATTCACTGTGAGTACATTCACTTCTCACGTTTGGCTTGGGAAGGACAGAAGTATGCTGGGGTATTGGATGGGTGGTGACCTTTCTACCTCTGGCAGAGCTTGGAGTTGAGCATCACTCTCTGGACTGACTGAAGTGCAGTGACAAGCTATCTTCAGGCAGCCTCCCAGGCTACCGTACTGCAGCTCCTGGCAAAGGGATTATGGATGTTGCATCCCAGCAATGAAATCCGTATGGTTTGTGTACCATACAGCGTGGGCCAGCCAGCTTTCTTGGGTTAGAGGCACTGAGCTCCTGTGGGTGTCCAAACACCAATAATTTCACTCCTGTGGTGTTGTCCTTGCTTTGTTTCTCTCTATTCATTTCTCTCTCTTCCCCCTCCACAGACTGCCCCATCAGTACCTATAGCCCAAAGTTTCTGCTGCGTCTTCGTTTCTTCCTTGCAGATCAATTCAGCCTGTCCTGCCCAATTTGCGCTGCTGACTGGCCTTGGCAGCCTATGTCCTTGTCACTGCTTTGCTGAATTCAAAATTAAACCATGTCAGATGAGAGCAGTGGAGAGGCCTTCTACTGTCTATCGACGGTTTCTCATCCCGCTACCTCACATGCCAACTAACAACAGCAAAGGAAATTGTGTCACTTAAGCCAAAATCCTGCTAGGTCTTCTCCAGGTGTGACACCAGAAGTGGTTTGGGGTTTTTTTCCTGTCTATAGGGGGACGGCAGGGCATAGGCAGACATCAGTATGCCGACGTGATATGGGTATGCACTCCCAAGTCTATTTGAACACAGGGTTGCTCTGATCTCACGTGTTTTGGCTATTGCAGTTTAAATTAGCAAAAAAAATAGCCTTCAGTTTTGCTTCATTGCAAGCATAACTGTCTCTCCCTAGCTGCTTTCTGCAAAGCCAGGTCACTGCATGATCAGCACTGCTTTTGGTGCAGAAACCTGCTTTTAAAGTTGGTGAGACTATAGAAATCCTGCAAAGACTTTCCACTGCAGAAATTCAGAGACCCAGTAAGTTTACATAGGAAAGCATCTAGCTGATGATGTGGTAAAGGGTTGCTAAGCTGAGTCAGACTGGGAATCACTTTTACAAACCAAAGTTGTGATGTGTTGGCATCAACTATTTCCTTGGTCGTCCTTCCTTCTTGCACCGTACATGTTTAACACAAATCCTTCAGTGCTGGTCTGACAATCAAATCACCTTCCCAGGAAAGGGGAGGTACAGGACATGAATCTCAGGTAGGCTGGTACACTTGCATGGTTCTACAAGTAAAAAGCCTGCTGCCCCTCTATATTGTGGGGAGGCTGGGTGTTTTACCTGACTAGGAGAAGCATCTCCCCACTAAGGTAGCAAACTTACAGTGCAGGAGTTGAATGTCCTCAGATATCCTGGCTTCTAAAAATGAAAGCAGAAAAGAAACAGGGGGGAAGACCACTTCAAGGAGGCAAAGATGTTGTACAAGATTTACAGTTTGACCTTAAGATGTTGTTACTAATGCATCTGAGGAAAGATCAGGTACTTCTAGATGGACCAAGGATTTTCTTTTCCCTTATCAGAGGGTTAAATTAAATGCTCTTTCTCTGCTGCCCTTTTTCCTCAGGCTGATAAAAGGAAGATATGTGTTATCAGCCAAGGAGACAGGTAATCCTCAAGGAGGAGGCAGTAGGCTGGATGGTAGGGCAATAGAAAAGAAGGTTCTGTACGCCCTAGCAAGGAGCATGAGACAGCACAGCCCATTAGCACAATGCAAGAGTTGGGCTAAGGTCTGCTATTCAGTCACTGACTTACTCTCTTTCCTTGGCCTTGGAGGGAAAAGATGCTTTGAAAAGATGCAAATTCTTCTCAGCACCTTGTGAGAGAGACATATGAGTGAGAAGAATGAGTAATGGAGAGGGTACTGAGGTCAGGTTGAAAGATCACCGGCTAAGGGACAATGACAGCAGCCTGTGTGATGGTCTGTGTTCAGTAATGCATCTTAGCATGGTTTTATCTCATCCATAGGAGTCCCCTCCAAGAGAAGTTTTTGGGTTCTGCCTCCGTCCAACCTTTCTTTCAGCATCTTCTCCCAACCAAAGCCAGATTGGGCCATGATTAAATCTGAGAGGCAGGCTGGGCTCTTTGCAGTGGTGCTACAGCCTGCCTAACCTGTAGTTGGCTGGAGCTTTCCTGGTACTGCTGGCAAAACAGTCCCACTTCTAAAGCTGTGCTGGCTCCTTCAGGGGTGTCAGGAGAAAATAGTAGCATATGTTTATTTTAGTCAAGCAAATTAAGAGTGCTCTCCTTGAGCAGCCCAGGGGAGAATGTGCAGAAAACCCGGCATTCTTGCATAGTCACTTTCTGAATAGAGCTGCATTTTGAGGATGCAGAGCTTTGCTTGGTGTGGAAGGAACTAAGCTTTCATGCTGCTGCCTCAGCATTCGTGCCATCCGTTTATGCCGAGCAGGGTTTTTTCCTTTTTTTTTTATTTTTTTTTTTTTATTTTTTTTTCCCCAGAGTGCTCCATGAGATGTTAGTGACTCTTTAATTATATCAGGAGCTCCATGAGCTAGTTTGATGTGTTGTCTCTCTGGCTTTGGCACATACTCTGGGCTGATGACACATGGTCACTGTTGTCTGTCTCTGTCTTACTCTGTCACCACTGAATTTCAAATGTCGCCCTTGGATGTGACACTTTGGGGACTGGCCAGACTTTAAAAAAATCCCCTCCTGCCTTCAGATACCGGTACAGGTAATAAAAGGGATTTATCAGCCTGCACTTTTCTGTGCCTGTGCCTCTGGGGATGTGCAAGGTAAATTCATACCCAGTTCCTGTGAGACCTGCTTGCCTCTCTTTCTTTCAAAATACCATGCAGCACAACTTTATTTTCTTGAGGATATTTTTTCCCCACAAACTGTACCTCAAGTGCTTACAGAGCAAAACAATTTACAACAGTGGGTAAATGAGCATATTGGATCCTCCAGCCAAAAAGCCAAGAACAGAGAAATGGGGAGAGGGGGCCATGAACAGCCTGTAGCTGGGGAGAGGATGAGGTCTGAGCTGAGTCAGGAAGCAGCAGGTATGTCTGAGCTAGCAGCAGGGCTGTTGTACACAGTGGGAGCTGAGGAGGAGCTAACTCCTGGGCATAGATGTCTCATTGCATACAGACTTATGTGAGGGAAACTGGAGAGCCAAGTTTAAAGGAAAGAAAAGACATCTCCTCCCCACAACCAAAAGACACAAAAGCTTTGGAACAACTGCTTTTAGTGGCTGAGCAGGGATGAGTTTTGGCCTCCTGTATTTCAAGTTACCTTTGGTGGGGACCTATCTAATGCTGTCCCAGACCCACTCATGCCAGGGTTTGCCATCAGCACTCCCAGTCTTCCAGGCATGAAATGGTTTGGCCAATCCGGAGGGATTTGAGATTTCACACATCAGGACACACATAGGTGTGGCAAACAGCCACTAGCCAGTTGTTTTCTTTACCTCTCTTTGCTAAATTGGTGTGATCAAAACATACCCAAGACCTGGGAGTCTAAATAATGGTCTTGTGCTTCCTATGTGGAGCTCGGTAATATTTACTGAGCCTGACGGCTTCATTCTCCTGTGTGCTGACTGCATTAATGGCGGGCTGCAGGGAGGGAGGGCAGGGATGAAGGATCGCTGAGAGGGGTCCAGGCGACACAGCTAACGGATGGCCTTATTAGAGACACTTTCCCAGGGCCTAAGTGGAGCTTTTTTGTCTGAGTCGGCAAGAAGTGGGTCATTTTGCTGGGCTGTCAGGCCCCAGCTCTCGCTGGAGAGAGGAGGCTGTGACTGCAGCAGGCTGCTGGCTTCTCGCTGCTGTGTTTGGTTGGGGGATGAGGTGGTGCAGGGCTGGGAGGGGACTGAGAGAACATATTCATAACAGCCCTCAGGGATCCCTTCCTGGAAAAAATAGTCATGTCCAAATTGCTCTCTTATCCTACCCTGTCAGTGAGCAGTATTTGGAGGTCAGGAGGAAGGTAATGTAGCCGATCCCCCCGCAAGACACTCCCTTCTGCCTGACTTTCATTGCCATCTCTCTCTTCACTGTCTGCATATCTGGAGAGGCAGTGATGCCTAAAGAGGTACAAGATTGAGCTGATGTCCATCTCACCTGTCAGAGATTTTAGAGAGCCTAGTGGCAACTAGGTCTCATTGATCCTGCATTGTGCCTGATCCACAGGGATTCAAGCCTGCTGCAGCCTTCCGTGGCAAGTCTTTTCTCTCCATCCCAAGGTCTTGCTGCTCATGGTTTTGGCTCTGTGGATAACTGCTTCTCTGTGTTATATTGGCCAAAAGGGGGAATATCACATATAGTGTGATATTTTGCCTTGCCCATCCTCCCCATCATAACTGTGTTGATGGATCATCTGAAAAAAATGCAGTACCAGAAGCAAATGTGCTAGAATATGCCACAAGGGACTGCTCTGAGGGTATTTCCAGCCCCGAAGGAAACCAGATCTTCTAAGAATTTACGGATCAATATCAGCAGAGTTGAAGTTAGAGATTGTACACAATGAGATGTACAGTTTTTTTCAGGACTTTCCCAAAATGCAGCCAGAGATGCTTGTGATGGTCACTGATCCTAGGAATGCAGATCAGCTGCCAGAGGGCAATACCAAGTTTAACCAGTTAGCCCTAGAGGGGAGCTGGTTAAAACAGAGCAAATACTATGTCAGTCCTGTCCTAAAGGAGATGAGAAATGGAGGGAATAGTTTGGGAACTACTTTTTTGTTCATACTTAGGGTCCGCTGCTGCATTACAGTGACTTCCCACGTGAGCTGACATGATGTGAGGGATAGCTGAAAAGGGTGTTACTGCTGGGGTAAACATTCTCACACGTATAATTTCTGTTTCATGAAGTGACATTTCTCTTAAGTGTATCTGGCTCCGTACATTGGAGAAAGACTGGATGAGATACTTTTGATGGAAAATGCAGATCCAATTGAAATGCTAGCCTAAGAGACAGGACTGAAGTGAAAATTTGTTACAGAGGAGTTACAGGCTTGTGCTTCTTTCTAATATGGTGGAGGTGAAGACAAAGGACCAGTACCTGACCTTCCCTGCTCTCCATCTTCAATAGCTTTATCTTCTGAGATCATCTTCCGCAGAGGCTAAACGGTGCTAATCCGCAGAGTAAACTCTACAGTTTGCATTCCTGTGAATGCAGGAAGGAATGCATAAGGCCAATTTAATGTAGATTTATTTCTCCTATCCCATTTTTTACTCCCAGGAATCATATCAGGTTGTGCGCATGCACTGACTGGGAGGGTGTATGGTCAGGGCCGCACACATGAAATTCAGGAGAGGTAGTGGCAGGAGCCATAGGCACTGCTCAGTCACTGGTCCAACTTCTCTGTGATTTGCTGCACACAGGAACGTTGGAATTGCCAGCCTGGGTTAGACAGATGTAATATATGGGTTCCAGTAATTGCCAAATAATTCAGAAAGGTGCAAAAAAGCCTGTACCACACTATACCAGAATTACCTGTTCATAGGAGACATTTTCTTTCTGACTGAATGAGGTTAATGACCATCCTATGCTTGCCAGCATGAAGGTTTATAGTCCTTTATCAAACAGAGATGATGACTCCGTTGTTGCTATAAATGCTTTGCTCGGGTTTTTTTCCATTTTAATTTTTTTTCTTTTTAATATGTAACAGTAAGTTCCAAAAAGTTCATTTTACATAATGTGAAAAAGTCTTTGGGCAAAAAGAATTTGTGAGCACTTTTGTCATTAGCCCTACAATATGTCTATAAAGAGGTTACTACTGTGAAGGGTGGTTATTGTTTAAAAAAAACAAAGAAATCCATTACTTTATCCTCTGAACAATCAGCATCCTATTGCTGATTGCCATATCCTTGTGGCAGTAACGAATTAATGATTACCTTTAGATTAGGTCTTTACTGTGCGCGTGATGCACCGAGAGAACAGCTAAATTGGGTTGGATGTAGTAAGGATTGCTGAGTCTGTACTCGAGCCTCCTTGGGCTGCGATCTTGTCAGAGCTCATAAGCTGAGCCAAAGAATTTGATTAGGCGGCTGGGTCTTTGGGGAGGGTGTTGGGGAAGAGGGAAGAGCTCAGGCTCTTTAATAGCAAAGCCTCCAACTCACCCATACCTGGAGCTGGATTTGCAGGGCAGTCAGGACCTATGCACAAAGCTGGCAGGTGAACAAGCTGCCGGGATGCTCAGGCCCCCACACAGTGGGATGTCAGGGAAGTCTGTCCCTGACCCTCACAGGGACCCTCAGTCACTCAGGGCCAAAGGATGGCTGCAGTGACTGGAAGTGAATGTTTCAAAGGGTGACCTGGAGCTCCTCAAAACCGAACAAAACACTTGCCCCTGAATGCAATGTGGTGCCAAATACAGCATCTTGGGCACCAGACCAGCTGAATGGGGCTTGTCCAAATCACCTAAGACAAGACTTGGATCCCAAAAAGCCAAATTGGTGCCCTCCCTTGCCAAGCCAGCAAGGCTTCCCTTGGCAGCTCTACATCCAGGCGCTGATTGGATCTGGCTCTTTTCAGCTTTTGACACAGACATGGACTCTCTTCCTGGCATTAGGGCCTCAATTAGCCTTTTCTATTTCTGATGTTCTGAATTTGCATGGTGAGAGCCAGGATTAAGGACAGGCAGTCTTAATGCAGCTACTATTAATAAATAAGGAAGATTAGGAGCTTTGTCAGTAACATAGTGCTTCCTCCTTCATTTAGTTATTTAAAAGCACCTCATGTTTAACCCTCCACCCTCTGAATAAAGTAAATAAAAAGAAGTGAGATTATTGAAGATAAAGTTTAAATTAACTTTCTATAGTATGGGTCAGGTAAGAAAATTCTGTCTCTTGACTGATGCTGGTGCTGGCTTCTGCAGGAGTTTGAAAAAAATCTTCTACTCCCTTTTTTACATAAATACATTTTTATATCAGTTTGGGAATATTTCTTTATGTGTCTGGGGACTGCTGTTACCTACTTACAAAGCACAAGTAGCAGCAGGGCAAATTTCTTTCCTATCTCCATGCCACAGTTCATCTCCAGAGGGATCACATTTGGAATTAAACAAGGAGTGAAATTTTTATGGCCCATGTTTTCCTCACTGATACTGCCAAAAAGAAGGATGTCTAGTGGACTGTTTGAGATGATCTTTGGGTTGAGGTTTTCATTTCACTGAGAATTGTACTGAGACCCTCTAACTCATTTCATAGCTGGTTGTCCAAGAGGCATTAGTAGCCAGTAACTAGGTACCAAGGATGCATTAAAGCTTCAGTGACCTCGAGGTAAAAAAATACTTTACCCCATTCCTATGCAGCTTAATTCCTTCGGGAGGTGTATCTCAAAGTGAGACTACAACAGTTTCCAGATGTTTCATATCTGCTCATGCTCTATAAAGAATGATGACTAAATTGCAGTTTAGTGACCTTAGAGATATAAAAAAGGGGAGGGGGAGAGGTGGCTGGCTGGCAGAGAGCTTTACAGTAATGGGATCTTTGCCAGTATCATTCATGCTTGAGTCAAGGACTTTCATTTCCCAAAAAGAGCCGAGGATTAGCACAGCTTCTGCAGCCTGCCCTGCAAACAGACATGTCTTCCTCAGAGATGCTGGTTGTGTGTTGGTGTTCTCCTTGTAGGGTTAATGAACATGACAGAGATGGAGATGCTAAGTCTCAAAAATCCTGGAGGAAAAGGTGGCAGTTATTAAATATAATATGTTCTACTTGTTTTCCACACTTCTGGTCAAGGTGGGCTCTGCAGTGTCCTGGTGCAGGCTGAGAACCCCCAGCTCAGTGCCGTGTCCTTCTATCTCAAGCTTTAGGATTGACACCTGAAGAACTACTTTGTATAATTTGTTCTAGAAATTGATAGGGGTTTTTCATCTCATGGGGCCTTTGGATTCAGTGTCATTTCTAACAGGGGTAAGCAGGAACTACGATCACTGTACTTTGGCTTGGAGTTTTATTGTTTCCTTTTGCTGACTGCTCTTGCCTCATGCTCAGTGTTTTGGGATATTGGAGATGCTGCTTCCCAGCTCCCTGAGCTGTTTTCAGGAGCCCGTGTAATGTCTGGGCTGTTTGTTTTTTCTTGTGACCTAGGATCAATAGGTTGTGCTGTTTCCAAGCGAACTGCTGCTAAATGGCTCTCTGACTATATCTCTGGTTTTTGTTCCTAAGCAGGCCTGCAAATCTCCGGGCATGTAAAGGCACATTCGCTTTGAGGAAAGCCTGCTGTACATTGCCTGTTTCAGAGCAATTTACATCTAGGAGATTAGCAGAGCAGCACAGGGACCTCTTAATGTACAGTTACAAACTCAAAGGTGGTTTTCCAGGGCACCTATTCTAGTTTCCAGGTTTAGAAGGTGCTTTCAGCAAAGTCTCTACTGTTCACTTAACACTGACTGTTTCTGTGAATGTTCTGGTCAGTGAATGTATTCAGTAGAATAGGCCCAGAAAGAGACATGACTAGAATGAGCTAAATATATAATTGAAAAGATTATTTACTTGTTTCCTTGACCAGCATCTTGTACAGTGTTTTGTGTCATTCTTATTCTTGTAGTGGATTATCTTGGTCTCCATAAAGCACAGGATGGGGATGTATTTTTGCTGTTGAAAAAGTCTACAGTGACAGGAAGGATGAACTCCAGATGAGCAATATACTTTCATCCTCATATTTTCTCAGCCTGTACAAACTCTCCTTGCTATTTTCCTCCCTGGAGCTGTGAAAGTTTGGGATGTTGAAACCTACTCTCTATTTTACCCTGTCAGGAGACACCTCCCCTCCTACTGAGGACAGGGACCAGATTTTTTTTTGACAGTGCTTTGCCTTGCCACTGACCTGCAGAGCCTTAGGACTAGGCTGTAAATTTAATGATCTTAGTCCACAGATCAGGCCTCTTACAGAGACCCTGCTGGGAGGGCTGGAGTTCAAACTATAGTGAACCAGCCACAAGTATTTGTTAAGCTCAGGGTGAAAGACTTGAGGTGCAGGGGCCAAATGAGCTTAGGATAAATTCTGTAAGCCTCAATTTTGATTATATGGCTACTGAGGAACTCCTCTTTTACCTTAACTACCCCGTTGTCCCCAAGGGATTAATCAAGCCTAGCTGGAGCAAGGAGGGAATTCCCTTTTGATAGAAAAAATATAACATTTTTAGACTTTTTTCCTGCATTTGGAGAACACAGTCAGCAGGTGGATAACAGCTATAAGAGTCATGTGGAAACTGGCTTTTGGAATAACTTGAGAGTATGACAAAGAAAAAGTCTTGGAATGCTTTTTCATTTTCACAGAAGTGTTATGATGATAGGACTGCTTGCTGTGAGCTTTCATCCCATCCGGGATGAAACTATTAAGAGAAGCCACACACACATGCAAGTGCCTTTGCTCTGAAAGCTCCCGTGCTCTCTGTGTGTGCTGCTCCTGTCTGAAAGTATCATTTGTGTATTGCTCTATTTCAAACGCATCTCCTTTTTGCTCTCTCTCTCTTTGTCTTTGGAAAATGTTAGGGCATTAAGCTGAGCAGGCTGATGGTGCCAGATATCCTTTGTACACCCACACAGAGACTCAGAAATAAACATCCCTGCTGTGACCTGGAAGCTTTCTCTTCATAATGGCATGTGGGCACATACAGAGAGCAAGTGGCAAGAGGAGTCCTTAGGATGCTCTCCATACCTTTTGTTTGATGTGCAGGTTTGTGTACAGTAAATTAAGACTCATACCTGGAGAGTGCATATTTTTTATGTAAGAGGGTCATTTGTAAGTGGAGCAGGTCAAAGAATCTCGTGTCCCACACTAAGCAGCTTTGACCCATGTAATACACATCCGACTGTCGCTCTTAATTTGATAAACTAAATACTAGATTGATAATCCTGCCTTTTTTTCCCCTTCTCCTCTTTCTAAATATATCCATGTACCTCTGGTTCTTGACTGCAAACCTGTATCTACCTCACTCCATAGATTAATCATAAATATGGATATAGATGACAGAAGGTTAAGGGCATGGCAGGGAGACTGAGCAACTCTGCTTCATTTATCATTGCTACAGTGGGTGTTTGGGGGGGTGCCTCACCTGTCCCAGCTTCCTTCAAGCAGTGTCAAGAGCAAAGGTATTAAAACAAACAGGTCACAAATGCACTCATTTTAATCTTCCCTTCTGGATAGCTTCTCTACTGTCTGTGCTTTCTTGAGTGAGTAGAAAAAAAAAGTCTCAGACTGAGCAGTTTTATACTCAAGTACAGAGAGGCAGACTCCTTGACTGCTTTATGTCCAGGATGTGCAAGGGTTTTTGAAGGGCCTGATCAGTCACTGACAAATATTTGTAGACAATCTTTCAAACTGAATTAAGAGTTTTGGAAAATTATAAAGATTCAAGGTCATATTTTGGAAGTGAAAGACCAGGGATTTTCTTTTTTGCGTTGGGCAACCTGAATGAAATATGAACTAGTTAAAAAGCCAGCAGTACTTCTCAAAACATTGAGTTGAAGATGAACAAAAATGTCCCTCTGTCATTCTGAGCAAAATGGATTGGAGTGTTATGTGCCAGGCTCTGCTGACATGCAGCCTACACTGTTTGGGGCAATATGCTTTAAGAATATGTAAACAAGCGGGAGAGAGGCCAGAGTGGAGCAGCAGGCTTTCCAAGAGGCTGAGCAAACAGGACCTGCACAGGAAGGTTAAAAGAACTAGAGCCATAAAAATTTACTTGCTCTAAATGGGGAAGGCAAAGAGAAAAGTAAGTGTTTTGTTCCTATGAATTGTCCTTTTAAAAGTGGTATTGATGTGTTGCGCTGCAAATCCCTAAGATGAGAAGTAATAGGTTAAATACTAAGAAGACTTTATAACTAAGAAGACTTTCTAACTGTAGGACTAGCAATGTACTAGAAGGGGTTAGCGTAGGTGGGAGGATATGGAGCTTCTTTCATTAGAGCTTCTTCAAACCGTGTAGGCAGATATTCTCCAGGAATGGATTTAAAAGAATATTTGATCCTGTCTTGGTGTATCAGGCTAGACCAAATGATGTTCTTGAGGTCCCTTCTGATTCCACCTTGCTGCAATTTCTGTGATTCGACACAGTCAAACCAATCTGACTTCCATGTAAGCTGGGTGTCTTTTTTTCACCCTGCTAAAATTACTCTAGTCTGAAACAGATGAGATAACAGGAAAGGAGTAAATTTCATGTAAGCAAACTTTTCCAAATGCTGGTTGGATTTGTTTCTTTACTCAGTCTCTTTTAGGAGATTATTAAGGAACAAACTTGTCATGGAATATGAGATAAAGCTGTATCATAAATAAAGTAAGAAGAAAAACAAAATTTACTGAATAAATAGAGAGGGAATATATAGCTGGTTCGCAGCATGAAAAGATGCCACAGCTCAGCGGATGTGTCACTGAGCAGTATTATTTCTGGTGTTTAATATGGATTAATAACCCAAAAATGGGAAGAATACATAGAAGGAAAAATGTGTAGATAATAGAGCAATGTTTAGGTTACCCAAGCCTATAAAAGATACTGAGGAGGTCTGGCAGTGAGCTCGCTGAGGCAATTTGCAAGCGTCATAAGAGTAAATGAAATGCAGTATGGCAAAGGCAAGGTGATGCACTCAGGAAACAACACATTAGAATTAGTCATGCTTGTTTCTGGGTTCTAAAATAATTGTAACCACTCAAAAGAAAAGAATGAGGGGGAAAAAAAGGCACAACTGAGCAACTCAGTAAAAACATTTGTTCTGTCTGTAGTGATGGTGAAATAAAAGCATGCAAGATGAGAGACTGCATTAAGAAAAGGGTAGAGAATAATAGATAAAATAATACAGTATCATTATATAAATTGATGCTACGTGCTCTCCTTGTACACTCTATTCAGTTTGCTCACCCCATCTCTTAAAAGGAAATAACAGAAATAGAAGAGTGACCAGAGAAAGGGAACAATAATGACTGCAGTCTTTTAATAGCTTCTTCATAAACAATGATTAAAAAGAGCAGCACTGTTTTCTTGAAAAAAGATAAATAAGAAGCATTGTGGTAAAGGTAAAGAAATAGTCACCACAAAAAAGAAATTCACTCAGCTGTTCCTATTTACTTCTCATTTTATTAGAAGAACAACAGGGGAAGCAATTACATGAACAAAATCAAACCACTTTAAACCCACGAAGAGGAAATACTCTTTTACAAAATGCCTAATTAACATATGGAACTTGTTGCACCAAATAACTCTGAAAGCAGAAACTTAGTAAGAGCTCAGTAAGGTTCAAAATAGACTCCTATTCAGATACTGGTAAGATTTACAGCTGAAATAGGGAAGATATGAAGATACAAAATATTGGAGGAGGTATTAACCTAAGATATGAGGATGCGAGTGGTCTTGAATCTTCTCATTGCAGGGTAACAAAAAAAAAAAAAAAACATCAGCAAGTGGCTTGAGAGTAAGAGGCCATCTTTCTTTGCACCCTGTTTTTGTATGTGTGGCCAGTACTGGGTGTTTTGGAAGCTTTCCTCAGTACAAACCTTTTGCATAGGTGGAGTGTGGAAGAGGCGAGTTGTTAATGTCGTAGTGTATGCCTTTTGAATTATGGTATTTGGACAGTTTGGCAATAAGGCAGCTGCTTTCCAGTTCTGATTCTGCCACTGACTTTTTTTGGGGGTGTTTTACCTCCTCTCTTCTGCTTCAGTTTACCTAACATCGGGTAGACACACTGTTGCAAACTAGTGGTTTAGGAGACTTCTGAGGCTTAATCAACGTGACTCCTATTTGTGAGTCACTTGAATGTGCTGATGTGAAGTGTGCTGTTGATACCTATTCAGTGAAAAAGCCCTCGCAGTATGATAGGCTGCAGTGTCATGATGTTCCTACACAATTTTACATGTGGCTGGCATTTGAAAGAGGCAGTTGTGTCTCCTCCACCCAGGCACGAATTCCCATTTGTCCTTCTGCCCTGTGGTCATATGGCCATACCCATAGGGCTCAGCACCCCACTCATGGGTCTGGATCTCCTTTGCAAGACATTATAAAAACACAGATTAAAAATGTGATGTCTTTCCCCGCCTACTCTGTTTGTGCTATCTCCTATGTGCCAGTATCCTTCCTCCTCCAAATTAATGTTGATAACCATTTGTACCATGCACGATCAAACTGTTCCTGTGCCTGCAGTGCTGCCTGGCCTTTCCTGTCTGCATCAGTCTCACTCTAGAGAAGTTCCTCGGTATACAGGCATTCAGCCTATATATATATGACAAGCGCTGAGTCAAACTGAGATCCTGTGTTGTAATTCATTATTTGGGAATAGACTAGGAAACAGTGGTCTTGTTTTTCAGGAGAAGCAAACACAAATGTTTGACTGTTTTTCTCATATGAAGCTTGCACAGAATTCACTCCTTTAGCAGAGTAGGGAGAGGAAAGGACAAACTGCACATCTGAAATCTAGGCAACTCCACCTCACCTAGATGTCAACTATGCAATATGCTGTGCATAATTGACAAATATGCGCACCCCTTTGTTTTTCGCGGCAGCTGTGATTTCTCTACACGATGAGACACACATTTTTGTGAGGGTGTGTTCCCTTCATTCCCCAGTGTCCCATTTGGCAGGGTATGGGGCTGCTATGGAGCACACATTTACAATTCCCATTAGGCAAGCTTGGCCTAAAAAACAATTTAAGGTTTGAATACATGATTGTGCTTGAAATCTGCCCCAAGTGTTAGAGGAATGTTTAGTCATCTCCTTATACATGCTAACATAATCCTAGCTAGCACTTGGTTGGTACTTTATATTTCCTAAGTGCTTTACAAATATCAATTAATCCTCAGGTACCAGCACACCCCGTGCTTTGTTGTTCGCACCAGGAGTTGAACATAACTCTGATTCTAAAAGCAAGAGCCTGTACTTTCAGAGCTAGCTCCACTAGCCTGCCTTCTAAGGCATCTTCCCCTCTCTCTCTCCCCACATCATGACTGGGGAGGGAGATTGTTGCATTATTGCCTTGTGATGCCCTCTTAGTACCTACCAAAAATTGTGTGAGCAGTAGGTCCCCCCACCCCCCATTTTCAGGTAGAGAAACTGAGGGAGAATTGGTATCAGGACTGGACTTTATGGGTGCTTTCATTCCCAGTTCTGTCCTCAGTTCAGCAGGACCCACTTGCCTTACAGTGAGCGAGAACAACTTTAATCACCAGGCAGGATATAAAGAAAGCAAAGTATAAGGAGGAAAGGAGAGATGCCTCTTTCCCACTGCAGTGGCAGGGAACTGATGGGCTCCAGGGAGACGCTTCTTTTCCTGCCCATCTAAAAACAGTGCCCCTCCGCTAGATAGGCTTCAACCGGCAGAGAGCAAATCATGATTTAGATTTTTTCCCAAAATCAATTAGACTCCTTCAGTGATAGAAGCAATTTGTGTGACTTTTAATCTTTTGCCAGCTCAGCCTGATCAGCACTTTTTGAAGAATGTGGAGCCAATGTCTCTGCTGATCCAGGTAAATCAGCCATATCTGGAGACAGACAGACAGAGAGGGAAGGAAGGAAAGCTATTAAAACCAAAGAAGGCCCATTTCAGGACTAAAAGACATCAGTGAGGTACCTGATTTATAGGAGTGGAGTTGCCTTTCAGTCATTTTTAATGGAATATTATTAAAGGAAAATCAGGAGCTGTGAAACCTTTTGTGTCTCATCTCCTAATG
The DNA here is from genome assembly GCF_003031625.1 of Empidonax traillii. Taxonomy (NCBI): domain Eukaryota; kingdom Metazoa; phylum Chordata; class Aves; order Passeriformes; family Tyrannidae; genus Empidonax; species Empidonax traillii. The sequence continues at coordinate 1,536,830 of NW_020955239.1, read as the reverse complement.
TATTTATTTCTGCAGCAGAGAACCCTGTTAACCCCACCAGGTAATGTATTCCTCAGCTGGCACGGGTGGCAAGGTTGTCCCCTAGAAATTTTATTATGGAACAAACTCAGTTAAATATTTGCACATGAAAAGACTATCTCAAGGTTTCAGAGGTCTTAAATTTGTTTCCAAGGCAAACTGCCTAGTAGAGCTGCTGAAACTTTCTGCATGTGGCTATGAAATACCATAATTTTCACATCTCTCTGGCTTTTTTTCCTTTGTCAACGCAAATGAGTTTAGATAGATGGATGACTAGATGGATGCTTGCCTAAGGCAATGTCAGGCTCTGGGCAAAGTTTGGGTCGCACTTCTGAATTGCTTTCCCATAATTTTTCAAGCAGACTAATAGTTGAGGTTGTCGTCATTGTAAGAAAGGCAAGTTCCACGTAGCAAATGCCACACAAGCCTCAATCCTACAGACACTTAAGCACCTATTTAATTTTCTATGCTGTGAATAGTCTTGCAGCAGTTGCTGACAATTCTCGCAGGTGACTGTATTGAAGTGACAACCTCAAATTTGACTGATGTGAAAGACTTGCTTTTTCATGATACCGAGAAGGACTCTACAGGAATGAAAATGTCTGTATTGGACATCTCCTTTGCTTCTTCATTTCTCTTGTCAGTCCCTTCTTAACTCCTCCTCTATCGCGGGGTGGGGTTTGATCCCCTGAGATAGACCCTCGAGGCACGCTTTGGGAAGGAGACGGTCACACACGGATGACCCCAAAATGGCGTTTGTTAAAACAAGATGTCAGTTTATATATAGGGCGATACGGAAGGTTCGGGAATAAAGGTGGGATTCCTGCTAGAAACATCAAATCCCGAGGGTCAGTGATAAGGGAATTTGAGGGATTGGCTGCAGGGAATATGTCTGGCCATATAGGGGAAGGGGAGAGCAAGGAAGGAGTGGTGAGGGGGCACAGACAGGGGAGTTCTACAGGAGTCTGTGAGGCCGCGTCTTATTGCTGGGTCTCAGGCACTTGATGCAGCTGTCAAAGCACTTCCAGATAAATTTCTTCCTCTGAGGCTCCTTCAGAGCCCTTATTCATCTTTATCCATTCTCTATAGGCTTCTGCTGGCCCACCTCTGACACTCCTCAGTAATACTGTTTAATACATGCTAACATACTTACAAAGTTGAAAACCACCTTTTTGTTGGATTTCCAATTGGATGGTACTTTTGCATGAGAGAAGGTTCCTAGAGGTACCCACCATTTTGGCTAACATAATGGTCAAGGTAGTGTGTGCAGAACTCAAAGCATTTAGCTACAACATGAAATAATGAGCCATGTGCCTTCAAAGGCTCTGTGGATATAGGTCATCTAGTTGTATGTATGTATCTTTCCACTTTCCTGTAAGATGTTTCCATGAAAATGAATCACCCCCTATGCTTATTGGTTTTAGCCAGAAACAGGGGCACAGTGGGAAATCTGTTTACATTCAGATACCGCCACCTCAAAAAAAGAAGAATTTGTAAAAACACAAACTTGATTTTATAAGATCAGAGAAGAGAACATCCTAATGGTGTCCTTTTTATTGTACTAGGTCTTCTAAGCAGGCTTTGTTTAAACAGCATGAAAGTAGCTATAACCAAATTAGGCAAAATCTGATAGTAACCTGATTAGAAAGGTATAAGTTGCCTTCTTCCAGGTCCTCCCACGGCATGCCTGCTGAATGAGATTCGGTGCAGCTTAGCGACGTGTGTCATCATTCATGTGTGGGCACACTGAGAGAAACCCTGCCATTATGCTTCTTTGAAAGTTTTTGTTCATTAGAGATGTAAATGACAACACAAGTTAAAAACTTATGGAGAACTAAGACCTCAAGTAAACCGAAAAGCCAGGTTATGGTCTTAGTATCACTGTAATAAAGCTGACATGAAAATAGATATTGTCACTTCTAAGAGCACGCTGGTGTATCACAGCCAGACTCTGGTCTTCTACTGGAAGGTCCATGCTTGCTTACACAGCCATGGGTTTTGCAGCAGCATGTGTGTACTGGCAGAGAGAGGTTTCTTGTCATACTTTGCTAACATATTTTGTTTCATGATTAGTGTTTTGGTGCAACCATATTAGACACAGGTCCATTCAAATTCTTCTCAGGCTTTTTACACATGCCTGTGTGTGCTGAAATTGTGATGCTTTTGGAGCATATGGTGAGCTCTAGATAGAGCTGACCTGCCAAGGGTGTATTTCATCAATCAGTGGTACAGAAGTCTGAACAGATAGTTGGGCTTGGTGCAATCATTTTAGGATCCCACTTACATGGGCCACAAGAGCTCTCAGATATTCTGATATTCTGTTTCTGGACTTTGTATTTTTGCTGGGCAGCAAAGCTCTGGTGCAGCAAATTCAATGGAAAATTTCCTAGTGGGCCTTGGAGAGATGTGCTCACAGAAAGTGCTACATTCAAAGCCGTTGGAAAAATGGATGTTTTTCCCCAAATGGCAAAGAGATGATCTTGCAGAAGTTTTCCCTTAGCAAATACCAGATAGTCAAAAGGTTCTTTTTTTTTTTTTTTTTTTACTTCTTTTAAAAAAAAAAAAAAAACAAAACACACACGCAAAACAAACAAACAAACAACCACATCCTTAATTCAATTAGAAACTGAAATTTTCATTTAAAAAGTGTTTCAAAAGCTAATTTTCAAGCAGATACAGATCCATTCTTTCTCAAATCCAAAGATTGTGGCACATACTCGTCTACAGTTGCAGTTGTCTTCCCAGCCTCTCTGTCCTACACCTCCTCCCAGGAGAGAGCACGTGAGAGACCAGTCCTGTTCCTTAATCCCAGCAAAGCTGTGTGTGCTGCAGCTGGTCTCCAAAGACCGCTGTACCATGTAAAATGACTATGCACAAAATATATTGATATACTGTGTATTTCCTTAATATAATATTTCCTTTACTTTAATACCCTCTCACACCCACCTCTTTCTTCCATGCTTTCCTCCAAGGGCTCACGAGCCTTTTTAATTTTAGGTTTTCATTTTGTTTTGGTAGATTACGTTTTGTTTATTGTTTTCTCTCCCTCTGAGGTTCCCATACAAGATTTAGCTGCATCTGGCTTTTATTTGAAGAAAGTCCAAGCTTGCCTCTCTCCTGACCTCACTGGGTTTTCTTTTTTTGTGTGTGCTTTGGGGTTTTGTTTGTTTGGTTTCGTTCTGTTTGTGTTTTTTGTAGCCAGGAATCCCTCAGGCTTCTAACCTGCATTTTGACATGGGACAATGGTCTGTAATCTCTGGTGTGCTTCTAGAGACGGGGAAGATTAAGGATGGTGTGCAGCAGTTGTTTAATTAAAAGTGGAATGTGTATATTCAGAGGTGTGTATATCATTTGTGCACATATGTATCTGTGCACATTGTGTATGTGTCTTGCTGATAATTGCTTTGAGCTTCATTCTTGCTTTCCTGAGCTGACATTCACTGTTGGCTGTTTGCTACAGGGGAAAGCAAAAGCAGGGAGCACGCAGAAATGTCACAGCTGAGAGGTTTTCTGTAATCCTCCAACATATGTTCAACATTAAAGCTCCTTCAGCAAGTCTGATGTGCTCACAGTCATCATGGGACCAGCAGTTAAAGCGCCCCAGTGCTGCCAGGAAAACGTTATCCTGGCCCTAATTGAGAGCGACTTAACTAATGTTTCATTTCCTAATTAGTCCTTGTCAGCCGCTGGAAGGCCGCGGATGCTGCTGGTGGCACGGGGCCCATCGCTGCTGTAATTGAAGTTGTTCTGACAGTCTAGGGCTTTGGGGTGATCCATAAAGTAGGGCTGATGGTTCAGGACCAAATTGCGTGGAATAGGAGAGAGGGTCAAGCATCAGCTGAGACACAATGTGAGCGTGCTCTGCCAAACCTGAATGGTTACGAATCAACTCTGAAACGACAGAGATGACAGAGTACAGTGAGGGAATGAGAACGTCACTCTATGCTGTGCTCAGTGGGAGCACAGCTGGCTGGAGAGACATAGCCAAAGGGAGCTGCTGGGACCAAATGGAGGTGAGGAGAAGATAGATACTTTCCTGGAGAGGAGCTAATGGGCAAGGACAGGACAACCAGAAGGAATGCTGTGCTCGTCTTCAGAGCACAGGACAAGTGTTTTGCCATGAGGCTGAATCTTAGAGCAGCAAAGAACTGTATCTTCCTTAAGAGGTTTTGGCCTCTTCTTCATCCTTGTTCTTTGTCCTGAGTTTGGTGGAATCTACTCAGCCTCCATCACTTTTGAGAGCCATGGCTGAGCTCTTGCCTTCCTTCCCACCACTGGCTATCCTCTGTTTCCGCAGGGACAGGGCATCCACATGGCTTTAGTGTTGATGTGGCAGCAACAGAACCAACACACAAGGCAGGAGCACCCTCCTGCCATGCTGGGGCTCTGGGCACCAGGCCGTGTCACATCAGCCTGGGACGGGGTGTTTGGCTAGTGATTGGAAAACAACTTCTAGAACCCCCTTCCAGTTGGAGATAGGAGACAATGAGGATCTGAGCTTGAGATCAAATTATAACTAGAAAGAAATGATTTGTGGCTGCTCAGCAGAGGGGTTGTTGTGCCTTCACAGAAATTGTTTGCCAAAACCCTTGGTGAACAGTGGGCTGGGATGCATCTGGTGGAGGAACCTGGCTCATCACAAAAATCTCAAGGGTTGTGAACGGGGGCATCTGGGCACCCCTGGACTTGGCAGACACAGCTGGCAGGCACTCAAAGGACAAGTGGGTGACAGGAGGCCTGCAAGAGGAAGAAACAGGCAGTGTCAGCTTTGAGGCTCACAGGCCTCACAGTGCATGGTCACCTGCTGACCTTCTCCAGCTACCCAGCCCCATCTGTTCCCCTCCAGCTCTAGGAAAAGGGGGGGATGGGATAAAAGCTTCTCCACAGTGGGACTGTGCTGACTGCTGGGCCTCAGGTCCTGTGGCAGTGCTGGCTGCCTGCTGGGCCGTTGCAGTTCAGTTCTTCAAGGAGTCATGACCCTCACAGTGGGATTCTACAGCTCAGACATGTCACAAGAGGCACATGTGCAGTTTAGCAGGCAGTAGTAACAGGGATACAGCGATTCCCTTAAACCAGAATAAATCCCTGCCTGTCCTTGCTGACAGTGGTGACACTTTCTTTGCTCTAGGGCTCTAAGTCTCCACCCGAAGCCTTTCAAAGAAGGACAAGCTATAGAAAACACTACATACTCCAAGGATACCTGCCTTCTGTGGTTGGAAGTGGAAGGTGACTGGGACTACCTCTGTCTGGCAGGTGATTTCAGGGAAACAACCCGAGCAGGTCCAGCATACATAACTAAGCATACAAAGATTCATACAAAGAATGAGGTACTGCACAATCCGCTGGGCGATTGTGTGCTGCTTTAGCTACCCTGTAGAGTCCCTCACTGTCCCCAAACCATGGTGGGATGGCTACTTGGCCACCCCAGATCACACAGGCTCTTCCTGTAGTGCACATGTGTCAGAACAAATCTCTGGGTGTATGTACAAGTACCGTGGTGATTAAGAGAAACTCAACAAAGCTGAATAGACTCCCTCCTTAATTAATATATTCAGTGGTCCTTGCTGTGAGTGGACAAGAAAGCGTGGACTTGTAGCACAGCATCAGCTGAAAGGAGAGGGCTGGCACTTGGCACCAGATGGTGTAATGACATGGTAGGAAAAGAGAAATTAGAGTGTGCTTGTCTATACTCAATATACACATCTTAGAATCATAGAGCAGTTTGGATTGGAAGGGATCTTTTAAGATCTTGTAGTTCAACACGTCTGAGCAGGGAACACAATAAGAATCTTCTTCCAGAGACTCTCCTGTTTCCTACCAAGAACGCCATAAAGGAAAAAATGGGCTTTAGGATACACGTGAAGCCCCACTGTGCGCGTAATTTCCATACCAAGCCACCCACACTATATAGCTCACTCCTGGCGCCTGCCCAGGTGATTTCTTCTTTCCTACTGATGAAGTTGCTCGACCTTGGTGCCCTTTGTGAAGCTGTGAACTTGAAGGCAGCATAATAAATTCCCACCTCATCCCAGGTGCCTGTCAGCCTGAAGCTCCCGCAGTAAGGTGAAGGGGGAAAGAGGGGGATCATGTCTCTTTACCAAAGCAGGTTGGCTCTCTAATGCCCCATTAGCATACCACACACAAGCATTCAGCTTTTAATTAGTTACGTGGTGTGATAATTAAGTAGTATTTCTCCACAGTTTTCCTCTTGTGTGGAACAGAGGGGAGGGGGATGGTGCCTGTTGGGGATGGGGGTTAAGGTTGTTTTAACGTTGTAAGTAATTGCGACCCCAAGGAGAAGCAGAAGCAAAATGCAAGCCCTCCCTGGGAGAGTGGTGAAAGCCCTGAGCTGGGCTTTCTCCTGTCTCCCCTCCCATTCCCCTTGGCATGGACTTACCCTCCTTCCATCAGCAAAGTGCTCAGTGGGTAATAACACATCCTCTGGAGCATCCTTCTCTCCATCTCAGTGTATGCAGCTTCAGATCCTGGTGGGCTGATGAAGAGCTACCCTCCTGCCTGGATTCGAAGCTGTTTGTGTGTAGGGGACTGTTAGGGAGAGGCTGAAGAGGAAAGCTTGGGATGGGGAGAATCACAGGCCTTTCCAGAACTGGGGAGCTGTACACAGTGCAAAGGTGAAATAATCATAAAGGTGTTTCATGGTGACATGGCGGAAAAAGGTGTTGGGAAGCCAGATCTAGGAGAGAAGAAGTTCTGCACAATGAAGTTCGTGTCAGATTTGGTGCTGCAACATGTGTGGTGAGGAAAAACAGCTTTCCTCCTGTCAGGAACAGTGAGGGCCTGTGCCCAGCTGCAGGAGGGTAAATGTGGCCTCCTCAGCTGGGAATCTCTTATTGGAGAGCAGAACAGGTATAATTGATCCATGCAAAGCAGTGGCAGAAATAAAATAAAGCCTATTACCAAAGCGGGCTGTTGTTTTCAGCAGCGTGCATGCCATTGGGCTGCTTATGACAGGGAAACAGATGGTAATTCTGCGAGCCCTGCACATCCTGGCACACGTGTAGATTCAAAGAGTTACTGCATCAGGGAAGAGGCAGATGCAAGTTTGTTTGGATATGAAATAGAATACAATTTCCTAATGAATTCAACAGCTATACCATCCCTCAGTCAGTTCAGAATTATCTCCATTAGACATATCCCCGCTTCCCAATACGAAACTCAAATGAAAATGAACCTTAAAATATGGTGGGTTTATCTGTTCTTAAACTATGTAGAAGCAAAGATTGAGATACATCTTTGAAATAAGCTCCAGGAAAACCTTTGGAAAAAAATCCTTCAGTCCTCAGATCAACAAGGCAAAATAAAACTCTTTTAGGCCTGTTAGGAGATCACTACCAAAACCATATCCTAGGGCTTTCATCTGCTAAGGTGAGGTGCAGCGCACGAATTTGCTTCCTCAGCCTGGACCATCACGCACTCCTGCCTTATCCAGGAGGGAGGGATTTGTGTCCTCAGAGTGTCAAACTCAAGGGCAGCTGTGGCACAGATACATTTTCTCCTTGTAGTAAACCTTTTTGGTGGACACAGTAGTTTGTGCTCTATCATTGAGTATTGCTGAACTTCTCATTTTCGCTCCAGTCTGTTCCTAACCAGGTGAGGGGACATCTTCTCCAGGGCAGCTTGAAATGATGTTTGTTGAAAGTGACACTGTTTGGAAAGCTGTGTCTTTGCTGCCATAGGAGAAGCTGTTCTGTCCATGGCAGTGGCCAAAAGCTAATCCAGAGGGATCTTCTCCATGCCATGGAGAGAGGCTTTCTAGGAAGCAGTTTAACAAAGTTTGATTGAAAAAATGAAGTGTCACATCTCCTGTCACTGGCTTATAATGTGTACAAGAGGGCAGAGGGCACTGAGTATCCATGGAACTCTATACAGGTGGACAAGGGAGTTGAACAAAGAGTTGCAGAGCCTTTAAGAGTCATTGAGCTTAGGTTGTTGTGGTGGTGGCTCACTTTCCTGTTATTGGGAAACTCCAAGGGAGACACCAGTGCTTTGCACCCTTCCTGCTCTCCCAGACCTGCCTCCCATCTGGGCCAGTATCTCTCACTCCTGCCCCTCTCTCCCGGCCCTTTATATATTTTATCCCAAGACTGTCATTCCTGCCCAAATGTGTTATGATACGTAAAAGCGTCCAGTGGGAGAATCATCTGCAATTATCAGGATACTTTTTTCCACTGACGAAGCTCAGCTTGGAATTTTGAGTACAAGACATAAAAGACCAATAGAATAGAGCTTGATTGATAGCTGGCATGATTGCAAAACTACAGTACCTGCATCCAGCCAGCTATAAATTGTACCACGGTGCCTATCAGCCAGCATCTCTTGAAACATTTGATTAGAGCTTCTTTCAGCCACCCTTGGCCCTCCCCAGCTGCTAGGGAAAGGGCTTTTGAGGGAACAAACCTTACGTGATTTGAGCTGAAATCATGTCCTAAATATTTGAAGTGACATGAATTGAACACCCACATCTTTTTTTTTTTTTTTTTTTTTGGTAGTCCTGAAACTGGTTACCAGAACTGCTTTGCAAAATGATTGAGTGTTCAATAAAAGTTGCTTGCCCAAAATAAAAGGACAGAAATGCCAAAAGATTATTTTTGAAGAAGCGGATATTGTCCCTTGTTTTTTGGTTTTCATATGGTCAGTGGCATTGGCAATTGAGGCAATCATGGATTTTTGTTGTATCCCCCATCCTGGCATCCCTGGGGAGGAAGGCAGCTGGTTTCCTCACTGGGTTGGAACCTGGCTGCCCTCATGTCCCATTGGGAAGCAGTGTAGTGATGTCACAGAGGCACTGGTGAGCTCAGACACAGCCCTCACTATCTTGGGCATCATTCCACACTCATGAGGCAACGCCAGTATCTTCACATGGCACATCACTGTGACATACAGATGCAGCAGCTTGTTCCTTCCATGGTGAGACTTCCTTGGAGACTCTCTTCACTGGGCTTTCAGGCATGCTGTAGCGGACCAGTGAGCGTTGCCCTGTCCCCCAGAGGAGGTCATTAGCAGAACAGGGAGTTGAACCCCACACAGGTTTCTGCATCCTTTTCTTCCCTTTCGCTGCTACAGAGAGAGCTCTGGGCTGAGGAGCATCCAACCCATGTGAATGTGAGTCACGTTTTGCTAAGCTGTGCACCTATGTGAGCGTACTACCAAGTTTAAATGACAATGGGCAGAGACCTCCCACGCAGAGCTGTCAGGGTAGCATGTATTTATTTATTTATTTTCTCTTTGATAATTTAGTTTAAATCAATGTGACACACACTAGTATGTTTTCCAGTATAAATCAACACCAAAATATAGTTCTGTCCTTGTTATGTGTACAGGCTGGCATATCCGTCTGCTTGGCAGAGAGGGCTCCAGGGGCCTGACAATGAAACTTCCCTGGGGGAAGACACTTTTGCATTCACTTCCCAAATTGTCTATTGCCTCTGCAAGCACTTTTTCTTTTACTAATGAGAATAATAAGCTTTCATGTAGAGACACTTGGAACATGTGTTTACTGCTGTGAAAGAATTTAGATAGAGGCTTAAAGAAAAGCAAAATAGGGTATTGTCTAGGATATCTCCTTGAGAACAATGTCAGTTTAAGTAAGGGAACTCAGGATTGTTGAGTATACTTGAACTTGGTTGTGGGGTTCTTTTGATAGAAGCAGGAATGAAATAAAACCACTTAGCAGCTTTGAATCAAAATGCTGGCTACATTTGGCAGAAATCTGTGAATTGAATTATTCTGGTATGTGTAGCTATTAAGCAAAACCTGAATACATTTCTCAGTGCTTGGGTATTTGAATGGGAAAGGAAGTAAGTACCACTCCACTTCCATGGAACAGAACTGCAGAGGAGGGGAAGGATTTTCACAAGCTGACTCAAAGGGCCAGGGTCCAGCTTGAGGCTCCCAATTTTTTTTCTGTTTCCTCCTTTTCACAACACTCATGAGTTTCCATATCAAGACCCCAAACTGATGACATTTCAGCATTACACTCATTCCATATGAGTGGAGAGCACAAGGACTTAGAAGGGGAGAATGATGGGTCTGCCTTTTTCCTTGCAGAACCCTTTTGCCACCCTCGATGGAGCTCTTCCAAATGGAAAGATGCAGGGCAAGAAAGGCCTTGCTGGCTGGTTTTCTCATGGACAATAGGGCAAGTAAGTGCAAACCACTGACAGCAGTGTGGAGCATGTGAAAGGAAAACTAGGCTTTAACAACCTGTGGTCGTTAACTGCAGCTTTGTTGAGGAGACCCGTCCTCTAGGATCTTGGGGATAATGCAGTAGGCACAGCACGGGGGAGGAGAAGAAACAAACCCTACAGAATTTGGGCTGTGACCTCTTGCCTTTATGTCCTCAGGAAATGGCTTGTTCAGGGCAGCTCACAAGCCTGCTTTGCCTTCCAGCACCTCAACACCAGGAAGATGCAGACAAATCATAGAGAATCTGGAGAAGCACAGCTAGCATGATTAAAGGGCTGAAGGATTGACTTATTAGGGAAGAAGATTAAAGGAGCTAAATATGTCGAGGTTGGCTAAGTGGCAACTTAAGACGGGACATGAATGATAACAATCTACTGGCTTTTGAAGGAAGCGAACAGCTAGGAGAGAGAAAGAAGTGGAATTGACAAATCTGGTTCAGAGGGTGAACAGTAACTGACTGAGCATGTGATAATTGAGGTCGAATAACAAAGAAACAAAAAAATCCCAATCAAAATCCTAGATAGCTGATGGGTATCTAAAAGGAAGTAGACACTGAACTATGAGTTGCATTTATGTAGATGTGTATGGTAAGAGCTGAACCCCGTGCTTGACTAGTCTTGGCTGTAGTCCACCAACACTACAGTCCTTTCTAGATCTTTCAGTAATTGCTCCTCCTCAGATCAGGGCTGATAACACATGCAAGTATTAGAGCGAGAAGTCTGTCCTGGGCACTCCACATCCATCCTCACCGAGGTCAGATCTATTAGGAGTAGAAAACAAGGGCTGAGCTGATGATGTGGGGTGGGGAGGCTGCTCAGGAGCATCTCACAGTTCCCTTCCTGTCTCATTGTGGGGATCTGAAGTACTTAAATGTGCCATTAGCTTTGTAACTTTATCTTGCCAGTAGGATCAGGAATCAGATTAAAGATTTCACCTCCTCCTCATTTCCTTCCTGCAAGTTGCATGGCCATTGCACAGAGCATGTGCTGAGCTGCCAGAAATTCTGCCTGTTGAGAAACTTACTATAAAGACAGCGTGAAATGGAGGTGTCAGAAAGCTTCGTGCTGCTAATTAAGCTGGTGTGCACGGAAACATAACTGTTGTCAGTGTTTAATTCTGTATCGTGCCTTAAAGCTCTGTTGATGCAGCTCTCTCCTCCTGCCCTGCAGCCTCCCAGATCTCCTCACCCAGCACTTCTCTTGACAGCTCTGCCCGCGCCCTTGCCACCCACTGCTGCTGCATTTCATCCTCCTGTGTAGATGAGCTTCCCCCAAATAATCCTCTAGCACATCATCAGGGTGCTCTGCTCCCCTCTTGCTTAACAAAGTTTCTGAATGTCCCACAATGATATTTCCCAGCCTGTCCTTGCAAGGGTGACAAGCTGTCTCTTGGATGGGTCCCTCTCTTTGCTGCTGGTAAACCTGAGGTGGATCCATGGAGAAACTGAATATATATGTTTTGGAAGAGTGCCACAGAGTTGGGCCTTGGCAGGGAAATGTCTGGCCTAGACTGTGTTCCAAAACAAGGTCCCTCAGGCACACTTTTTCACTATTGTCTGTGGAAGTCAGGTGTAAACAGACAGCATAATTGCAAGAAGGAGGGAGATTGCATTCTGTCATCAGTAATAGGTGGCACAAGGCCCAGAGAAGGTGTCTTTCCTTGCACTATGCTTGGGTTGCCAGTTCTCCTCAGCCCCTGTCTGTGCAGGCAGGCTTGCTGGAAAAGGATGATGCTGTGTCTCCATTCTGTGCCATGGAGATGGTCCTTCTTCAGCCCCATCTCCGCTCTGTTCACCTCTCCTCACTGTGGTGCAAAGCTTACAGGTTTAGTGATGATCCAGCTCTAGCTGTGTTGCACAGGGCAGTGCTGACTTGTCTCTGGGTGTACTCTGTAGGTCTACATAGTCAGCCCTTCACAAGGTATGGTTTTACTGGAATGAGAAAGGCTGTAAGGGGGACTTCCTACCACAAACCAGCCCATGTTGTATGTGCTTCCTTGTTGCATGGTGCAATATAGTGCTTCCAGTGAGGCCAGGGCTTGGGCCACCTCTTGACACACAGGCAGAAATAACCAATATTGCCTGTAATCCCCTGTCACTATAGATTACCTATACAAACAACAGAGGATGCTTGAGAAGTCCAGGCAGGCAGAATGTAGTGCCAGCAGAATACAATATGGGGGTGTGTTCCCATACAATAAATTCTGCACGATTTGAAGCCATTCCCCCCCTCCCCATGTGATCAAGTATACTGCCTGCACCCTCCTCCCTCTGCCTCCCCCCCTTGCACAGAGTCTGTTTTGCAGAAAACACCATGGGGAAAGCGGCTTTTGCTAAATGTTTTATAACGTGCCAGGGAACCTTTATCAAACATTTAATCCCAAACCTGGCTTTGAAGCAGGGAGGCATACAATTCCGTAATTAATTTTTTTTTTACCTTCTTTTGCTAATCGCTGATAAAAAGCTTAATTCTATTAACAACTCGACTTGACAAATTGCACCGTTCAACGGAAGCGTTTAGAAATTAATTACGCATTTTATTGCATTAGATCGGATAAACAGGGGAGGGCCGGCTGAGCAAGAGAGGAGCATCAGCGCAGGGCCCACTGTTGGGATGGTGGCCATTTTTTTCCCCAGCTCTGAGCGAGCGGTTTAAATGGCTAGAGAATTGCTGACGGGACTGTTTTCCTGTTTGTTTGTTCTCGTCTCTTTGCTGATTGCAAAAGTTCCACGTAGGAGAGTTTATTTTTGTAAAGGTGAATTGCAGAGCTATGGTGAAAATTCAGCTAAGCACAAATTTCTGTGCTGAACAGCCTCCAGGGGGGACAGCCAGGCTCAGTGAGTCTGAGGATAATGAGAATGTGGGATATTGGAACATGCTATGAGGTGCAGAACCAATGAAGTGTTGTGTGCCACAAATGGGCAGATTGGGAAAGGGGAAGTCCAGTATGCAGTATGTACCTCTTGCAAGAGAACCTCTGGGGTTTTAATATATGTATACTCATAGATGTAGATGCATGTGTATATCAGCACATATGTATGTGTGTAGATACAAATACGTTCTCAAATTCTCTGGTGTAAAATTCAGAAACCATTCATAGTTTGTTGGGGATAGTCTAAAAAAATAGGGGAGATAAGAAACCAAAATGGCGTGTGAGCTTTATCTACCATTTCCCTGCACATACCTTCCCACGGGGAGATTCAAGGATATTATGATTCAGAGTTGCATTAGTGAGCATCTGGGTCTGAGATACAGTTTTCACTCTGGGTCCTGTTTTGAACCTTGCTGACATTTGGAAGAATATTTGGGTTCAGTCCTGTTAACCTGGAATGCATGGATGGCATTTCTCCTTCCAGCTTTGCTGCCTGTGTGATGGGTTGTTTTTTTCTCAACTTTGTTTTTATTTCTTAGAGGCACATAAATAACCTTTCTCCTTGGCTGTAATCCATATAGTTGTGACCCTGATGAGTTTCAGTCTGATTCTGGAAAAGGCAAGGAGAAGAAAATGAACTTCATTTCTCACTGTTGCCTTGTTTCCCGTTTGTGGGCTGGGTAAACGTGGGTGCCTATAACCAACCCTGTCAGCTGGCAAGCTTTTGCTCCAAGATGTGCGTGGATCAGGTTGCTTGTGCGCTCTGGGGCAGGTCCTGCTTCCTTCCCACAGTGTCTATCTGCAGGGAGAGGACACATGCAGTGGGGCAGCAAAGCCCTTCAGGCCAGGTCAAGCCCTACCTTTATTCCCCAGGCACAGCCTCAGGAGAGGGAGGCAGCAGGGATGGCTGTGTCCAGACCATCCAGGAAAAGACCTACTCCCTTGGGAAGGCGGAGAGTGATCTACCCACACTGCTGCAGATGCCTGCTGTGAAAAGCAGCCTGCTCCAGCTTGGTTCTTGCCCATTTTTATTCCCCAGAAGCCCTCACTACAGTGGCCTCTGCACTCAAATGCCCTACTGCTGCCTCCCTTTGTCATTTACACATAGTGTGCAGCTGGTGGCCAGAGCTCTGGAGCAGCAGTCACAGGATGCTCTCTTGGCATCTCTTTTCACAGTGCTTTGAAAAGACAGTAATTGAGGGCTCTGCCAAAGCTACTCTCCTTGCTGTGGGAAGCAGAGGTGTGGGGAGATGGCCGAGGCACTGGGGAACAGGAGAGGTTGTTTGTGATTCCTTGATGCACATCTCTCTTTGGATGGTGAATTTCCTTTACTTTGTAGGCGTTGATTCTAATTCTTCAGTTACGGCTTAGTTTACAATTCCATTTTCAGGTTTATTTTTCGCTTTCTAACCTTTATTAGGAGGAACTAATTTGTTTGCATAGTGAGATGTTCCAAACCAGGTAAGAGATGTCAAGAGGAGGAGGGATTTTTTTCTTCCTTTTTTTTTTTTTTTTTTTCCCTCTCTCTCAGAAAATGCAGAATTAAAAATATTCATGCTTTGGAAAAATCATACATTGAGTTCATCATCTCTTATTGCATCTTGAGTCTTCTTGACTCAGGTGCTCTAAACAGCTTTGGCTTGACAGAGCTCATGACGTCAACACTCCTACACAGGTATTTTTCACAGGTAACAGCTGGAAGCCAGAGGAGGGGAACCCAAGAAGGGGCATGGCCAGTTTTAGATAGCTCTTATTAGGGAGGGGAGCATGTGGGGAGGGGAGACAAGGGGCTGTGGTAATCAAAGGCAGTCAGAGAGTTATCTAGTTGTGGGAGCATGAGAGAGGCAGAAACAGATATACAGATGGTGCACAGCAACTAAGAAAAGAAACATGGTGAAGGAGTGAAAGAAAAATAAATAAAAGTTAATAGAGCTAAGCAGAAATACTGAGAGGAAAAATATAGTGCTGTTGAAAGAGGGAACAGAATGAACTTAGAGACAGGCAACGGGGACGCTGCAGAGAAAAAAATATTAACAATAAAAGATAGATCACAGCATGTTAGATGGCAAGAAATAAACAGCAAGTTTATACAATTTCAAGGAAAACTATTGAGTCAAAACGTGTAGGGGGAAAAGGGAGGGAGAGGAAAGAAGGCAGGTGGGGAAAAAGAAATTCAAAGACTCCTTTGTAAAGAATAATTAAATGACTAAGGCATCAGTTCCAAATTACTGTGGTACTCCAGGGGGCTAAGACATTCAGCAATGAAATCTGTAGGGACTGCTGGGGAGGGGGGCTTGAACTGAGAGGGCCAGGAGACTGGTGGCAGCCTCCCAGCCTGCCCTCCCCGGGGGCTGCACAGCCATGTGCTGCTGGTCTGGGTCCCTGCACAGCCCTGGCAACCCTCATGGCAGGGAGAAAAGGTTTAGGGAAGACATGCCTGAAAAAAAATGGAGAGAGGAGAAATGCATCTGCCTCAATAAGCCTTCTGGATGGGGGATCTGTGCTGCTTTTCAGGCTCTGTCTGCCCTTCATGGGATGCTTAGTCTTGGCTTGCAAAGCCAAGCCCTATGTTTAGGGTGCAAGGCTAGTATTACACAAGGCAGGAGCTAAGGGAGAATATGCCATTGGTGTCCAGTGAGGTAGGAGGAATTTATTAGTATTTAAAACTAAATCAATGCACTGCCTGAAAAAATGATCCTTTTCCCTGAATATTAATGTAAATTTGGCATATGATAATTTAAATTTAATTTAGTTGTATAAGATTCCTTCTCAGCCCTATGCATGAATGGACAAGTAATTTTGCAACATGACTTCATCCAGCCTTTGTGCTTGTAAAGCCGTTGAAATGCATTCAGCCACAGGCCAGGATTTCCCCATCTCCTCTCTCCTCTGGTCCCCTGCTTTCCTTTACTGCCTTTACAGCACTAAGCTTGATGGAGCATGGCAATGACAAATGTGAAAACAGTAAGCAAAAGATTTTCACCCTTGCAGAATGAGCCCTGGCAAAACCATTCCTGCGTTCCTTGCTCAGGTTCCAGGAACTATTAATAGAGGTCTGCGAAGGTTTAATAATTATGCTATTTTACCAGGCTTTCTTCAATATGAATAGCGTGCACATTCTGTTCCCATTTCCCCATGTTTTTCTGTCATCTGAAAAGGCCTATGATGGTGCAAAAGCATTTTAAAAGAGAAGGAAGCATAGCCATGCAGGCACCTTCCAACATGTCTGTCGCAGCCCCAGTGCACCCAAAAGACCTTTGTTTTGAGAACTGAGCCTGTTTTGACCCTGTGGTTGTAGACGGGCAAAACAGGAAAACTTGGTGTCCTCAGGGTGTTGGGCAAATCAGACTTTCTGATCCGTGCCAATTGACAGCTCCCTGTAAAACCCACCAGGTGAAACACATCAGTAAGAGTTCATTATTTACAGGCCTGACACCTAGGAGTGCAGCTGAGCAGCTCGGCTTCCATTAATAGAAGTCAACATGACCTGACAGGACTTTGATCTTCTGCAAATAACACCAGGTTTCGGCAGGCCAGCGGTGGCTGTAGGGCTTTGTGGGCAATTTACAAGGGACTCCTCAGGTCCCTGCACTGTAGAGCTTAGCCTTTAAGAGCATGATCCTGTAAACCTGTGCTCAGGCAACTAGCCCATTGAGTTTAATGGGATTACTTGCGTGAGCAAGGCTTTGTGAGACGCAGCCGTAAGGGATGGTGGAAATGGATGGAGTTGCAACATTACTGTATAGCATGAGGGGGATGCATACAGCCCTGGGAATATATTTATTGCACTCACGGGGATGTGGTTCATGTCACTTGGGAGGGGGGGTAAGGCCATTTGTGTTGCACCCTGCTGGAGTATGTTGAAAGCTAGATGGAGCAAAAATAACATGAGAGTGTTTGGACAGAGAGGATGCCAGGAAGGTAATCACTCTTGTGGAGCTGAGGAAACACGCGTGATGGGTGGAGATGGGGGCATGAAGAAGGGTGGCAGAAAGGCACAGCTACAGGGAATGCCAAGACCATGACGGATGGTCCCTAAGATAGCTGAGGCACCGCGAAAATGGGACGGAGGGAGTTTTGCAATTATTTTGCTCTGATTCAAAATAAAATCTTGACTTGATGATGTTTGCAGCCCTTCTGCTGTCCCTCTCTGCAGGCAAGGCAGCTTGGGTAGAGCAAATACTACAAAGAAGAAATTGTTACTATGAGTATTTCCATCAAAGGTGAATTTTAAGGGGTCTGTTGGATGAGGAAACTTGCATTTTGTGCTGCCAACTATTGTCCGAACCATAGGCTTTGATTTTTCCTGGCCCTTAATTAGCTGAGTCAAGTTGGATAAAATCACATATTGTTTTACCAAGCAAAATCTTTGAGTGGCCTACTCGAAGTAGGTGCTATTATCGCAGTCTGACTGGGTTGATTCCCCAGCCTCTGAGCACATGATGCAGGCCATTAGCTGCAGTGGGAAGCCCTGGTGGTGCTGGTCTGCTTTCTGCAGCTCCTCACGTAAGCTCAGGCTCGATCCGTACACATGCCTGCACATTTTCCAGTGTTTCCACCATATATGCGATTTGTGTTGTGCTGATTTTGTTAGCGATGCGGATGTTACAGTCCGGTGGTATGTAGGAGGGAATGGTAGATTTTACAGCTGACTGCAATATTCACAATATGTTTAATGTGTCAAGAAAAGATTATTTGCTGCCAGAAAATACATCAATAATCCCGAATAACAAATAAGCATGAGAGATGGATATTTCCCTTGCCATCACAAAAATGCTAGCTCTCATCAGACACTTTTATTTTCACACTCACTTTGTAACTCATAAGTGGGTTTGGTCAGCAGTACAGCTTCCTCCTGATTTTAATGAGGAAAAAAACCCTAGCAATATCCCTGCAAGCTATTGCCTCTTAAGGAACCATCTGATGTGAGTTTCAAGTGCCGTTTAGCTCCAGGTTTTGCAGAGTCCTGTGATGTCTGTCCAGGAAGCCCAGTAATGTTCTCCAGATGGCATTTTCCAGAGCATGGCATCCACTCACTGTGGATATAATTTCTGTCTCTGTGGGGTTGGGCAGGGAGAAAGGACAACTTGGCATTTCCCCTTCCCCAGCAGCAAGCTGCATTCAAGACATGTTCATCCTCCTGTGCTGCACATGAAGAGGCTACCCCTGCACTGTCCCTGGTCAGTTTGTTATGCCCAAGGACATCCTACTGTCCCTCCCCCTCCCCCTTCTCTCCATGCTGCCTGATTCTCTGCTGGGCTGGGTCTGTGATGTCACCTCACCAAGCTGGTCGGCATTTTGAAGTCTACAGCATCATATTTGTATTGAAAATGCTCCTGGACCCTGCTGCTGCTGGGGATGGAGAGGAAACCACAAGAGCCCCACCAAAAGCTGGACATTGGTAAAGCCACTCTGGGGCTGCCAAACCTCCCTCCCCCTTTCCTCCCTTCAGTCAAGCTGGTCGGCAGCCTTCTGGGCAGTTGACCAAGGGGGCTGAGGTGTTCTTGAAGCTAGTGGATTAGGGTTCATGATTCTAGGCTGAGGGTGTGGGCCCTGAGGGGATCTTGCAGGAAGCCAGATGCTGTGCTTATCTGTGTGCTTGCCTCTCTGCCTGAGTGCATGCGAACTCACAGGGTTGGCGCGTGTGCTCAGGCAGGGGAGGAGAGGAGGAGTGGAAGGTGCTGACTGTATTTCCAGAAGTGTCTGGCATGCACCACCTCTTGAGGGCCCCCCTCTGCAATGTGGTGCCCAGTACCTGGTTGGCCTCCCTGCTCAAGTCAGGTTCAAGCTGCCTTATGCTGGACATGCAGCATGAGGGCTGGGAAAAGCGGTCAGTCAACCGGAGAGCACATCCTCCTCCCTAGGAGAGCCGGTGCTTTTCCTTCCCGTATATATATCACTGGAGAGAAGCAATCCATGCTGATGAGCAGTATGCAGCTCTTGGGATGGATGTGTTTGTCACCTGCAGTGTGCAGGCACCCTAGGCTCTCCATGCTGGCATGCCTGGATTTGTATGTCTGCCTTTCCCGGGGATTAAATCATCTTGGCAGGGCTGGCATGTGGGGGGCTGTGCCTGGTTGGGAACACACGCGTGGGGCTGTGTAGGGGGTGTGCCACTCTGTCCTCTGCACGTGTTTACCAGCTTGTGAAGTATGCACACATTCCCTGCATCTAACTACGGGGATTGTTAATCCTGTTTATAGCCAGCAGCAAGATGGGCAGGGAGCCGCTTAACAAGAGCTGACACACGAAAAAAATAAGGCTTTTGTCTCTGTTGTACGTTAAACAATTCATGAGGTTTGGAGTTGAATAAGACATTTAATGAACATTGGCCTGTTTGGCCTGCCTGCAGCTGGTCATTTCTCACCAAGGGCTGGGTGCTTTTAAAGGCAGAAGAAGGAGACGTGAGCTTTGAGTTATAAAATTTTAACAAATAAATGGCATTTCCTACTTATCTTAAAATGGAGAAATAGAGGGGAAGGCTAATAGCCGTGTTTCCAAGTATCTGGAACAGAGGCAGGTTTGTCGACATGGTGAAAGCACAACTAAACTGAAGTGAGGATTCTTTGCGAATAGCTTTATTTATTTATCACTGAAACTATTTGTTCAGTGGTACAGCAGTAGAGCCAGAATCCCTGCTTGTTTTGCAGCAGGCACCTTGTTAATTCTCTGCTTAGATTTCACACAAGCATGTGGGATCTAGTAAGGAGAAAGGAACTATTAGGGAATGGAGCAGACCTTGTAAGGTTGGCTAATTGGGAGTAAGAGGAAGGGGAGGCTGCTGAGAAGACTGGGATACCTTTGCCTGTGGTTACAGGGATGCATGGTTATGTGCATCAGTGTCATCTTTATTTTATATTATGCAAGGTCACTTCCCTTCACTCTAGAAGAAGAAACTTAGAAGTGTTTACACACTTCAGATGTTTAGAAATATAACTTTACAGTGTCACTTATGTTGCTGTGCTCCCACTTGATCCACTGCACCAGGTTTAATGGTGCCAGCAAGAAGCATCAGATTTAGCCTTCACAACTCTCTCTCTCTCTCTCTCTCTCTGTGGGGGCATGGAGCAGTAGGAAGCTGGATTCACTCTTGACTCTCTGCGACTTAGACCTTAAGCACCAGCACTGGTGCAGTTCATTGGACTCTTCAGCCTTCCTGAGGTCTCACTCTTTGGTTCTTAATGGGTGGCTTTCAGTTGAGCTCCCAGTGGGAGTTGTCCTCTCCTGGCCTACCTCTTTACCTGGAGCCCAGCTGTGACACTTGGCCAGCACTTCAGCAAAGAGGCCAAAGGCCAGATGGACCTGTAGGCACTGGGTGCCCCTGCATATGGTCTGCTCAGACTAGAACCCAGGGCTGAGGCAGTTGCAGGGAGGGGGTGCACTGCCATTGCCAATGAAGCTCCGCAGCTTAATTTGCTTTCGGGAGATGTTTCTTTGCTGCTGGCTTAGAGCACAGCTGCTGATTCCCCACACTGTAGCAAGCAGTGAGGTTGCCTTTCCCTCCCTGGTGCACGCAGACCCCCTGTTCCAGTGCTGGGGCACAAGCTGGCAGCCCAAAACAGATGGTGCTGCTTTACGCTCAGCCTGCACCATTGCCTGAGGCAGACTGCAGGCGCATGCACTCCCATCTGATAATACAGGAGAGGGTGTCTCAACATGAGGCTTTTGTCCATCCATTCCAAATGCAGAGCAGCTCAGCCTTGGGACACCAGTCCAACTGGTTCTCGGCAGCACAGCTCCCTTGGAAAGGCACAACTTTGCTTTGAAAATCCTGCTTATAATCCCAGTCCAGCTTTCACTACAGCAGCGGGGGACTTTTGTTTTGGCCTGCTTATAATACTGAGGCATTTTGCTCCAGAACAAAGAATCCTGTTTTAGCAACAATCTCTATTAGTGCATATTAATGTGCTCAGTTTGTGTAATCTGTTTTACCATGTAATTTATTTTAACATTTATTTTAACACTTTCTACCCTACATTGGATTAATAACAATCTCATCACCTATCAGTGGGAAGCAGCTTTTTAGGATGTTTAACCTTATATGCCCTGGTATTTAGTTCACTCTTTAGATTTGTAGCCTTTCAGCATGACGGTCTTCTTTTTCTTCTTGTACAGCAGTCTGATCCAAACATACAGCTCTATAAATAGCCATTACTACTAATGCATCTAATACGGTATGGAAAATTGATGTGAGTTCAAAAATGTTGTGAAGGAGAAAAATGCAACGTGATATTGAATCCTTAATGGTCTCAGGGATCATAGTATTGGTTTTACATTGCAGTTATCTTCCTCACTTCTGCAGCTCCTCATGCCCTTAGATCACATGCCCCTCACATCAGAAGGGGGATCAGCGCTGTCATGGCCTCAGTAGAGGAACATAGTCCAATGCTACAAAATGCCATTTTCTTCGGCTGTCTGCTGGTTCAGGTTGTTACTGTATGTCTGTATGAACTTGCCCTTGAGATCTGATCAGGTCATGTCCCAAGGTGTTGCTTCTTTTTAGCCTAGTCTTGGACATCAGAATTTACAGATGCAGTTTTAAAATAATCAGCTTTACAGTTGCTTCCTTTCACCAAAGGAATGCCTGCCCTCAAAAACAGGGGCCAGAAAGTAGAACAAGGGATTACATGGGAAGATGATATGCCATGCACAAATGTACATCGACGGCCTCGGGCTTTGACACCAAATTATTATGCTAATGCCATGCACATTGGTACAATGATTGTTTGGAAAGGCAGTGTTTTTTACGAGTGGGTCAAAACCATATTTGATTGTTTTCTCATAGGACTCATTCTGTAAAACTAGAGTTATAAGCCTATCCTGATCCTTCACTGCTGTGAGATTTGTAGCCCATAAGCTCGATTCCCAGAGAGGTGGGAGCTCTTTGAAGCATAACTATGTTGGTCAATTGGATGCCCTTAGGTCTCATCAGCGGGGAGCCTGCATCTAAGAAACTGCAGAGGGTGAGGAGAGCTGAGACCCTTAAGCTGTGCTGGTACTTAAGCTATGCTGAGTAGCTGCCCTGCCACCGAGTGGCATTTGCTTTGTTGGAAAGAGATTTGCCACATGTGTCTGGGCTTTGGCCATAGATAAGCTGAACCTGATGGCATCAGGGAGTCTTTGTACGGTTCTAAGTGGTTGATCAAAGCCAACCCTTCAACAGGGACAGCTGTAGAGGCTCCAGTCTGTATTCTTGTGTCAAGATCAGAGAGGAGAAGACATGACTGAACTGATTTTCTACTTTGCTGCAGGAATCTTGGAAAAGCATTTAGGATTCAGGCAGGAATTCAGACAGGAGAATCACACCACCTTTTACTGTCCATGAAAGCATCAGGCAACCCTTTGCTCTATCCATCCTTTGGTGTATATTTTTTCTGTCTCTCTCCATTCACCCCACCATATGTGGCATGTTGGATGCGCTGCCTCCCGCTCTTTTTTTCTGCCCCAAGGTTGTTGTCAGCTTAAGAGTGATGTCTGGTAGCCTTCTTTATTGCACACAGTACAGAGAAATACGAGGATGGCAACCCTACAGGAGCAGATGGCTTCACATGCCTGGATCTGTTTCCCCAGACAAAGTAGAATACTGCACACGGGTGTTCATTTCACTTGGTAACATCTACTTGAAATATTGGTGGGTGTTGTAACATTTGGAGAAGCAGGCGGGCTGTTACAAAGACTCATGTGGGCAGGGCAGAGTGAGGGGTATACAGGTACTGGGAATCCTGCACATTTCTGGTAGACTGTCCCTTTTCAGAGGAGAGGACAGGATGCCAAAAGAAAGATGCTGTAAGGAGAGGGGGATTTCTCTCTACCCTACTGCATGCAAATATGTGCCCACCTCCAGCAAGGCTGGCCAAGAGTAAAGGGACTCACTGTTTGGGAGGAATTACCCATAGACTCATTTCAGAAACTTCAGGCATGGACCTCAAAGGCTCAGTTTCTCTTGAGGATGTTGGGGGTTGGACACATAGTAAATGCACTCTTCAGACAATAAGCGGAGACTGCAACATGGCAGGGTTTGTAGCACTAGCAGGAGAAGGTCCTCTGTACCACCCATCTGCAGGGCAGTACTTGGAAGTGCATGTAGGAGGAAAGGTGGGAACATAAGGAGACAAGGAAGGAGCAAGGACGTCTCTGTGTGCAGAGAGGACTCATCGACGGGAGGGAAGAGGGGGAGACTGATGAACATATGGGGGAGAGAAAGGATTAATTAGACCAGCAAGGAAAGGGAAGAGTCACAGCTCAGGGATGTCAGAGGCAGTTGTTCCAGGGTGGTGGCTCGGAAGCCCTCTGACCTCATCCCTGCATCACCCCACATGACGATGTTGTCCCCTTCTGTCAGACAACAGTCTCCATCATTCCAGCTTGCTGGCCCACCCCCTCCATGCTAACGTGTTTCTGATGATTACCATTTTTCAGAACTATTTTGACTGTTAAAAAATGCTTTTTTTAAAATATAAGCTGATTAAAAGAGACTACTCATTAGCATAAGCTCCTTGCTGTTCAGCCCTCTTCCTAATTAAAAGCACTCATCTGTGGAGACCTCGATTCTCCCCTGTCCTCTGGGCTAGCTTTTTGGACATTTTTCCCTGGCAGTTTGCTTTATTTTGCCTCATCTTCCTTTTTTTTTGGTTTCCTCTCCAGCAGCTTCCTGGCAAGGATGGAAGAGGATTCAGGCAGGTGGAAGCTTAGGTATTTAGTACCAGATGAAAACCAGAATGAATTTGTTGTCCCTTAAAGCATCATCTTCTGTTTATTGCTGCTGGCTTGGAAGCAGAGCCAGCAGCATGCTGGCTCCTGGGTTCTCGGGAGTTTTGCCTCCTAGGGCAACAATCTCCTCCCGTCTAAAGAGCGTTAGGCTGGTGGCATGTTTGGATGGCAGATCTGTAATGCGAACCCAGGGGTGCTGGTGGCTGTGCAGCAGGTGTTGTTTTTTCTCTCACTCAGCACTAAGCCAAGGTCCCAGCAAGGGATCAGCTGCCACTGTGTTACAGGGAGAGCAGCTTTATGGTGAGCTGCAGAGGTCCCGACCACATAGCCACATGATGGCTCTCAATGGCTGTAGACTCAGTACTTTGCAAAATTTTAATGCAAAGAACTATTTTCGCTCTTCCTTGGTTTTTCCCAATGGTCCTAAATTAAATAAAGTGGCCTCTTTCATTTCCCTCAGTGTTTCCCAAGTCTAAGCAGCTGCAATGTTTAGTCCTGAAGTGGCAGCATTTATGAGACCACTGAGGTCTGTTGCCCACAGGGGCTTGGAAACTTGCATCAGAACTGGGAAGCCCCGCAAATGATACTCAAATCCTTTCTAAGCATTGGTTATTAAATCCCTGAGGCAGAAATGGTGTTTAAACTGTCCCACAGCAGTCTGGCACTGCAGCCAGCTTGCTCGCATCTCTGGGATAGGTGAGATGCTTACTGGTGCTCTGCAAGTACTCAGGAAGAGGGAAACTTGGTTGCCTGCATGGGGCAAGCTCACCAGCATGTGTGGAAGGAGATTTCTCCAGACAGTGGTGTTTAGAAATCTGATATCTTTCCATGCTTATGGAATGATGGCAGACCTCGAACTACTCCATCAGCCATTTGCTTTCCTGAGAAAAATTTCTATGGTTCACCTGTGAAATATGACAGATGTCTGCTATCAGCAAAAGTCTAGGTTCTTCATTTAAGGAGTTTCATCCTCAGCTCCAGTCATATGTCACTTGATGCCACTAATGAGGAGAGGGTTAAAGGCTCTGCTTGCAGGGATGGCTTAGACATAAGTTTTTGTCTAAGCAAACTCAGGGATGGCTGGCCAGGGACCTGTAACCCAGCAGTGGAACACAAGGAGACAGCAGACATTTTCCTCGTCCCTGTTTCCATCTCATTCCCTCTATGCTAAGGCTGTGTTAGAGCTAGGACGAGGTTTGGCTCAATATCCCTTCTCCCCATGGTTTATTAGTGTCTTATGCTTAGCCCTGCAGGAGCTGACACAGCTATGGAGAAGTGAGACTGGCGTCTAATTTGCGTCATGCCTCAGCAGCTACAGTCTCACTATAGGCTCTTTCTTCCTGGGGTTTCTCTAAGAGCCAGAAAAGAACAGCTGATTTTCAGATCCTGGAGATAGCTGGGAGGTTAGATACTCTGGGGTTAATGGTCATCTCTTTCGCATCAACTCTCCACTGGTGGAAGTCCATTGGTTGTAATGAAGTGATGCCTGATTTACCATGGCAGTTAGAAAAGCATCCCTCTTAGTTTATTTATTTCCTTTAGCATTGAAAAATGAAACCCATCTGAACTGAAGGGGAGGATGTCACCATTATGTGAGAGATTTATTCTGGTGAAAAGAGCTGCCCTTTCATATAGACTCTTTATACTCCAAACCCCATCCTTTGCTTCGACATCCTCCTTCCCTGCTTTCTCACATGACGTCCGTAAATCCCCTGCTGTGCTGCACGCGCCCATCTCCTCTCAGTTTGTGTGTGCTGCGCTGGGGCAATCAGTAGCTTCAGTTGTACATACTGAGGGGATGCTGTTGGCTCTGGCTTACACCATGGCACCTCAGAAGTAACTTGAGAGAAGTTTGTGGCACTGAAGCAGTCAGTCCTCAGGTATGTGTTCAGCCAAACCACAGCTGTAAAGTCCCATTCAAAAGGTCAGTAACAATGTTTTTAGCTGTCACCACCCCTCCATGGATCTGCTCTGCTTGCTTGACTGTCTTTTCAAAGTTGTCAGCCAGTCTAAGGTCTCACCTGGAATTCTGAAGGAACCCGAAGGGTACAGTCTGAATAGGCTGCAAAGGTCAAGGCAATGCCTCAGCTCTGATGAAGGGCCAAAGTTACTTCTGGTTTCACACAGTTGATTCAGTAACTTTTACACCATGATGACTTCAGCTTAAGGTAGTGGCTCCACCTTGTCAATAAATAATCCAGTCTCACTTTTGCAAAGAAGGTGCTACCATCCTGCTTTCACAGGCGGAGAAACTGAAACTCCTATATTTTAGGAGTAAAGAAATGAGATACGTATAACAATGGTAAAATTCAAAGTAATTTCCAAATATGGATTTCAATTGGATCTGGGCCATATGAGTCTGTCCAAGAAAGGTCTTCTCTCTTGTCCAAGACTTACTGAAATGTTTCTGTTTCTCCTGCCTTATTCAGTTTCTTTTTCCTTGCATTCAACAAGGCTGTCTGCCTCCTCTGCTGCCAGGGCCTTCCTTCATCTCTTACACAGCTTACTTCTTACCCTTTCTGCTGAGTTAGCTCTCACTCAGATCTGTCTAAGAAAGTGGGACTCTTAAGAGGGACGGAAAGAGTTAAGCAGTGAAGAGAGAAGTCCTCTGGCCAAAAGGAGGGAGAGGGGCTCTGGTCTTCTGCAAAAAGTGTTTTGCAGTTGCTAGGACTGGCTCCCAGCATCAACTTTGTAAGAAGTCTGCCCTCTCTTTCAGGCATCTTGGTATTTTCCTTACTTTAGCAAGGGGAAAAAAAAAAAAGACGCAAACCAAAACAAAAAGCCTGACATCAGATCTAATTAATAATAATAGAAAAGCCAATTTCACAGCCCATTACCCCTCATAGCCAGGTGGGGGGTAGGAAGGTGAGGAGGAGGAGGGACTTGAAGAAACATGGGCGGGTGTGTTTGTGGACCTCATGAAAGAGATGGGGCAATGGTGACTCACAGAGTTTCCCTGCCAGACGTATAGCTTTAGGCTCCATTAACCCAGAACCCAACAGAAGGTACCATAGCCAAGGGGAAAATCTTTAAAAATGCCGACAGCATCATTTTGCTTCATTAGCAGGGCTCCGGCGTGCCTCCTTCTCTCTTCGCTACCACTATGACCCCCTCCCCTCAGTGCCCCCTCCTTTCCCTCTCTTTCCGTTTCGTTTAACTGAAGGCAATTCATCTCGTTTTAATTAATTTTTACTTGCAGCGTTATCACCCCAAGTATAAAGGCAAAAAGTTGTTTTTTTTAATTACAAAGCTAACGGCATTAATTACCAGTACAGTTAATGCATCAACGCATGGGAGCCAAGTGGCGTTTGGAGGCACTGAGGCAGTGAACGTTCCCGACAGCTGCAAAGGGTTTGGTGGGTTTTTTCTCCGTTTCTTTTATTTTTTTTTTTCTTTTTTGGTCTGTTTAGCGGCCTCACCACAGAAGAGTCACACTTTAGGAAAAAACAGCCTGAGCTTTTTTAAACCACAAATCAGCTCCAGCCACCCACTGGGGTATGGCATCTGGAAGGGATGCAACAGAGCATCCTTAAACTGAAGGGCTGGAAGGGGCAGTAAAAGAGCATTTAGTCCATCCCATTCCCCAAGACAGATGCCACCAGAACCTGTTTCAGTCTTGATAGATATTTGTTAACTCCCAATATGCACAATGAGTCTAAGTCAGATTGGTTGGGTAGTTCATCCAAGTTTCACTCTTTTTTCCTTAATGGATTCTTGTGGTGTGGAATATTTGCAAAGCTTTGATGAGCTGAGCAAGTGGAGATGACTGTAGGGGGCTGACCTCTGCCCAACTATGGCGAATAAGTCCACCTCTAAGAGGTGAAAGTGAATGCTCTGGACCCTGAGGACAGAACAAAAAGCATAAACCCAAGTACTTTGTGTTAAAAAGATGGGATTTGGTACAAGAGTCGCACTTCCTTCCCAGATGCATGGTGGTAGAGAAGAGGAACATCACGAGCCAAGGGAACCTGCTTTCTGAGAGGACAGGGCTTGGAGAAAGGGGTGTGAATGGCATTGGCTACTTCAGGAGAAGGGCTCTTAGCTCTCCCTCTTGGGCTGTCAGGGGGCATCTGGCCTGTCTCCCTTTATTTTGTTCCAAGAGGAAGATGCAGAATCAGTTAAGGACAGGAGAGGAACGCTTGAATGTGCCTATGTTGCACTGGCACTTGGAACATGAAGGTCGCTTGGCCATTACCAGGCGGTGAGTAACCTCGGGAGGAAAGGAAGGATGGTACAGGAAAGGCACCTCCGCACTCAAACGGAGCAAGGGGAGATGATGCAGCATGTGAGGAGGATTACTTCTGCTACTCTGTTATTTCCATTATGTTACAGATAAACTGGCAAGTGCTGAGGAGCAGGGGAGCTTGGCCCCAAACTGAAGTTTTTATATGTGCTTCTTGAGACATATTTTCATTTGGCCTATTTCTGGCTAAAACCTTATCTGCTCCTGCCATGGCAAAACCTCTCAGCTAAGTTGTAAAAGAGGTCTCATTTTAACCCTCTCTGAAAGAATGGGAAGAGGTGTCTTTGTATGGCCTTGCCTTTCAGTCAGAGCCTGACTGTGAAAAGACAGCTATAAGGAATGAAAATGACCCTAATAAAACGATATCTATCATTTTCTTATTCCAACTGGAAATTCTGTGGCACAGAAGATCAAAAAAAGGGAATTTAGTCAGAAACAACCCGAAGGGAAAAAGTTATGAAATTAAAACCCAAAGAACCAGCAGGGAAAATGCTTTAAAAAAATCCCTTATTAGAGTCACAGGAGGTAGCACCATACCTCACATGAAAATCAAAATAAAAACCTGGAAGCAAAAAGGTAAGAGAAACTCATGCACTTAAGTACCAAGTGTTGGTTTATTCGAGACAGAAAAAGAATCCTTTAAAAATTGGATATTCCATCCAAGTGATGCTAATAGAATGGAACATAAAATGGAGCACTGAGATGTAAAATACAGATTAGGAAAAAATTTGAAGAACAAATAGCCAAAGATAACACAAGCAATAATAATAAATTCTTTACATACCAAGAGTAGGCAGCCCCAGGGAGAGTCAGTTAAGAAGGTAATCAGGACAAACAGAGATTGCAGAAAAGACTTGGTCATTACTAGAGGGGAGAAGAGGACCCTGAATGCCCCATCGTGCATTTTGCAGAGAAAAGATGATGACTCTGTTCTTGGATAATATGTGAATAATAATGAAACTGTGTAAAAAATGGGGCTGTAACAGATCTCCAGCTTATTGCCAAAGGATTCCATGTTGGCAGGTCCCACATTTGACTTGCAGTCCTCCACAGAGGAATTTATATTCCCTGATCATCACCTCAGTACCACCACAGATTCTCTGGGGGAAGAAGCAAGCTAAGAAGAGCAGGTATGAAATGTGAGCCTGTAGAACCAGCAGGTGGATTCCTACAAGAAGACATCCCTTAATAGGTTCACAGGAGGTCACACCAAATTCCCAAATTAAAATCAAAACCTGGAAACAAAAGGGAAAAAGGAACAAGTGCAATTAAATACCCAATTGCCTAGGTTTATTCAAATTAAAAAAAAAAAAAAAAAGGGGGAGGGGAGAAAAAAAAGAAAAGAAGGAAAGATCATATGAGGGACATGAAATATCCTTTTTTAATTTTTTTATTTTTTAATTTTTTTTTTAAATTATCAAGTCTTCATTTGTACTATCTTTAGCAGTTCTGGTATTCCCCTTTAATTATCTCTGTTAGTTCTGCCCACTCTGAAACACTTTTTTTGGTCACTCACATTAGACTTTAGGCTGATTTGGTTTTATTTTGTCATTTCCAAAATGAGGGGCATTGTTCATTCATCCTGTACTCCAGGAGCCTAGCATGGTCTCTGCCCAGCATCCCAAAGCGCACACCACTGGGCGTACAGGTTGCAAGTGCAATGGAGGAGCAGAAACTGGTCAGGAATCCATTCAAGATTATAGTCTGAGGACTTGGTTCACATTCGTCTACATATTATGACATTAGTCTTTCTGCTCTAATCATTTCTTCCTTTCTTTCCTAAAAGTATTTTCATGAGCACCCTTGGATTTCTGCCATACCTGACCTCACTTTCAGCTTAGTGGCTAGATTGCCCCTCCCCTCTCTCTCCTTCATTGTCCTCCCCTCCACCTCTAGCCCATGCCTGTGATCTGCATCCCAGTCACCTTCCCAGTATTGTTCCACATCCTTCTCCCTTTTGCATTTATTTATTTATTTATCTTCCCCAGGGATAGAAGTGGGGAAAAAAATAAAAATAAATATGCAAATGAAAGGAAAAAAACTGAGAGAAATTTAATTAAAATGTGTGTGTTTCTTTCCCTTTGAGTGCTTTAGGGTGGAATAGCAAATTCTTAAAAAAGAGAGCACTCAGAATAAGGTTAAAGAGCTGAAAACTGATTACATGCAATTGAAAATGAAAGCAGGGAGGGGGTGGTGGAATTGTAGCATATTGAGATAGGTAAAAGGCTCAGGGAGACTCTTGCTGGCAATGGGGCATTTTTCACTGCGAGTTACAGCCAAGCAGGCGTTGCATACAAGGTCTGTAACAGGGTTTCAGATGCTTTGCATCAGGAGAGAGGCAGGGAGAAAAGCATTTTACTTTGAAGAGCAATATAAAGAGGGCACCTTGCAGATGAGAGCTGGAAAAAAAGAGGACAGCCAGAAAGGATAGAGGAGTCAAGGAGAGCCATCCACTTCATCCCAGTCCTGTTTCTAACTGTAGATCTGCCATGCCCCAGGAGAGGACGGTACTTGTAGAGTGCTTGAGGGTAGGGGAGGAGAGCAAGAAGTAAATGACTTAGTCTCATGCTTTATGCAGGATCTGCAATCATTGGTTCTAAGCTTGATCAAAGCCACAGCTATAATGCATCTGTGTGAAGGAGAAGAGGAACTTGTTGGGCTGTGGAGTTTTGCTTTAGCTTATTAAAGATGCAAGGGTGAAAGGAAGTTTTGGGGAGAAGGCTGAAGTTCCCCAGCCTTACAGGCATGTTTGGACAGCAGTAGTCTGGCTAGGTCCAATTTCTGATCGACTCCTAGGTGTTCACGGGGTATTCTAGCAGCTTCCTAACATAACAGAGCTCCCTTAGACCAAGCACAGGACCTTCAAGCGTAAAACCCATCTCCCCCACAGACACACTACAACAGGATCAGGGCCAGCAATAGATTTGTGTGCAAGGGGTGAGAATGTGTGTATTATGTGGCCTCGCTTAGGAGCAGTGTTTTTTCCTGTGCATCTTCATTCTGCTCTCATCCCAACATGGGAATCATTTCTTGGCAGCCTGTTGTAATTAAATAGAGCTTTGAAAGACCATGTCCCCACTTGTGCCCTACCTTGGTTCCAGCCTGTCAAAGCCTCTTCATTACTTGGAGCCCGGGGGACACCTCTTAATTTTTAAACCAGTGACGTTCTAGGAAGTGTAGTGCTGTCCCACTGTAGTCACTCAAAGCAGCTCTTTCTTAGGGCCGTTTCTGCCTGCTGCAGGGACTAGGGAGCTTTCTCCCCAAGCTGAAGCAAAACCCAAGCGCTCCTTTTCTTGCTTGACTGCTGGCAGCCACATTGCATTGTCTGCAGGAGACACTGTTTTGGTGCTGTTCCTGCCCTTCAGGGTCTTGTCTGGAAGGAGAGAGGAGGGCACTGGAGGCAACTACTGAGGCTTTTACCCTATGGACAGTTTGAATAGTGTCTGGAAGAGGAGAGGGGGCACTGGAGGCAGCTGCTGAGGCTTGTACCTTACAGGCAGTTCGAATAGTGTCTGGAAAAGGTCCCATTCTTAATAGCCATCCCACCCAAGTTCATGATTCTGACTTGTCCACACACTGTCTGATTCCTCAAGAAGCTCTAGCTCTCCTGGAAGGGGCTTAGCGGCAAAGACAGTGGCTGCTTCCTACTCTGGTGTGGCAGGGATTGATGCTGCAGATTTTATAACCCACCAAGGGTAGCTCTCCCCTTCTGCCCACAGATATTAAAAGTCCAATTCTCCCTTCTATTTCGTATGCCTTTTAGAGTGAAAGAGAGAAAAGAAGTTCTCTTGCTGTGATGCAGAGTGATTGCTGCCATCTGACATTCACATTTATCTGCTTGGTCTTTTCATTATCTCCCTCCCATTTGTTTCTGCTCATTCTCAAGTGTCTGCTGATCCTCACCCTTCCTCAGAGACTGGCTGTTGTTAAAACTCCTCTGCTTACCTGCTCTGTATATCTTGACTTATCTGCTTGGTTCACATCTCCGTTCATCGATTTTTTCATACCCAGCTGCTAAATAAGAACTGTTTGCACCTCTTCCACAAGCGTCTTCTGCTTTGCTGCTGCAAATTCCTTTGTAGTCCAACTAAAACAGTGTAGCTTCTCATTACAAACAGAAAAGCCAGCGGGCTTCTGATTTTTCTTACTTCTGCCTGTGTGCTGCTTGTTTTATTTCACTTGAGAGGTCACACCACTGGTGACTCTTACTAGAGCTGTTTCCCTAACTTTGAGCCCAATTTATCAGTCAGGATACAAGGCTCATTTTTCCCAGGTGCCCCAGACCAGGAATAGCCTCTGGCTGTTACATAGCTTTTCAACAAACTGTGTCAAGAAGCAGTGAAATCCTGCCTCCGGGAACATGTTCCCTTTCTTAGTTTTATTCTGTATTGTTACAATCTCAGTTAGTGTCTCAATTACGTAAAGACGGGCTTGAGCTGCAAATTCAGATCAGAAATTCACGGATGTTTGTATCCCATGGGCTTGTCTGCCTCGATTTTTTTGTACCACTATAACTATATAAATATATGAGTGATAAGCGACAAATACCTTTGCTGGAGTTTCACTGTGCCTACACTGGAGGATTATTCCATGCCATTCAAAGCTGCTTTAGTAGTGCCAAATCTAGGAGCAGGATGCCTCCAAAGTTAGCGTGTAAACCTGAGTGCTATGCAATTCTCTGGTACAGGAATGCTCAACTGCAACCAAAGTCCAACTTACGATTTTTATCCTATTTGTATCTGCACAGTCATCAATCTCACAATTCTTTTCCATGAAATCAGTGCTGTTTCTGTTAACTGTGAGATAAATCTTCAGCTTGATCTTCAGCATAAATCTTCAGGCCTGCCATATGGGAAATGAGATACACTCTGGATAAAGGTGTGAAGATGTTGCAGGTAAAATAGGAAATAGCCAGGACTGATGCTGAAAATTCAAGCTTCCCTGTTGGGCTGCTGTGTGTTTACCACAGTTGGGTTTTGGAAGTTTGGGGCTGTTGGCTTTTTGAAGTATGAAAATAGTTTCACTGCCTTCTTGGCACTGGTTTTATTTCAGAAGTAGAAATGAGTTTGGCTTGCAGAAAATGTCCTGTGCTTGTAATTGTGGGAACCTTCTGGTTCTGGAGGTCTTCTTATATACATCTACATCTGATCCCAGTCAAAAAAGAAGTGTTGGGATAACAGACTTTCTTAAGAGGATCTACAAGTCCAGCATCTAACACTTATGAATTTGGAAAGGCACTGACATGTGAAGTAAATAATTCATCAAATTTTCAAATATCAGGACTGGTCAGTACAATAGGAGATCCAAGAGGAATTGGTTTGTCTAGGCCTGGATTTTACCATGCTCTGCCCTCAATCGTTTGCAATGCAAGGCCAAGGGCATTTCTCCATGATTAAGGCATGCAGCATATCATGCCCTTTTCGCTTTCTCATGTTTTGAGGGATACCTCATGCAACCAGGACCCTCTGAATGGTTCTGGACCATATAGTCAGTCCATGGATAAAAAATCTGGGTGGCGAAGTATGGTTGGAAACCCCACAAGAGGGCAACAAAAACCCCATGTGTGCAGCTGTCCGGGGGCTGCAGGGCTGAGAAAGGTTCCCATGGAGTGAGTGGGGAGGTGGGAGCCTGCAGGGCTGCTTATCCTAGCTCTGGTCCTCAGCTTTGCTTTCCCAATTGTGAAAGACTGGCAGTGTGCATATGTTGCTCTTAATCTTCCTTTTGCATCCCTGTTTTTGCAGTTGTCAGAGCGCCGTATTATGCAAATTGGAATTAAGCAATTAAGGCGATAATGTTTCCCTTGAAGAGTTTGACAAGGCAGAAGGAACACAGACTACTTTTCAGACAAGCTTTTGGTTGCATATTTACCTAAAAACAACAGCAAGAAAGAGATGGACAATTGTGCACATGCCCACAGACCAGCTTTGTGACCAAGCCACCCTTCCCTCCCCATGCATCCCTCCTTCTTACTTGTTCCATGGCACTGCTGAGGTCAGGGGACCTCAAAGGGGCTGCTCACTTGCCCCCCCCACCACAAGGGACTTGGGGGAAGGGTCTGCCACAGCCTGTGATGAATTTGCATCCTAAACACATGTTTAAAGGTGTAGCTCAGCACCATACTTTGTGCTTAGGAACAAGGGCTTTTGTCACTGATTCCTCATCTGCACTTTCAGAGATTTGCAAGGCTATTGTGTGAGGATGAGGAGGGGGAAAGTTGCTATCAGTTGCTGAGAGATAAAAGTTCAGAGCTGCTCTCTGTGAGGAGTTTTTTTGACTTTATGACTTTGCCAGCATCTCGTGTGACTTCTTCCCGTCTAGCCCCCAGTTAAAGGTCCTCTTGTTCTGGAAAAGAACTTTCTAATCTTCCTTCATTTAGACTCGCAGTGGGTTTGTGAAAGAGGAGAGGGTTATTCTCTTGAACTGTTTTCAGTGATTTTTACGTCACGATCAAAAATGAGCTAAACTAAGGCTGCAAGTCTCAGTTGTCTTGGAAGCTAGCCTGGCATATGGAGATTCTGGTGCCTCTGCACTTTCCCTCTGTTCAGCAGATGAGGCAGTGCCTTTGAAAGCTGTTGTTAAGATGTAAAATTTGCTTTGAACCAGTAATAATGCTAAGGATCAGGCCCTGGGGCACAAATGTTGGATTCTGCAAAATGGCATCATTTGAAATAAGCTTCACCCTGTGCTTTTCACAAGATGTGCTTCCTTTCCTTGGGATGTGGTTGGTCACCCCTGCTTTGAACTTGCTTAGCTCTTGGCATAACCTAAGTATTTTCTGTGTTTCCTACAGACCCCAGGAGGGAAAAGAGTAGAGAATGGGGAGCTACTGAGTTGTTGCCAGCTGAGATACATAGGGCCTGATTCACCACTGCTCCACTGGACCCAGAGAGTCACACTGGCATAAAACAATGAATCAGAGATGGTGACTAAGGCTCCGGTGCTCTAAATAGTCAGCAGCAGTGGCAAGACGAGTCCCAAGTGGCACTAATGACTGAAAGACAGTTTAGAAAGTGTGTGGCTTAATGGGATGTATTCCCCAGCTCACATAGGCACACAGGGAGACATTAACAGATAGAGATAATTGGGTGATTGTGTAACAGAGTGGTCACATACACTGATATTTAGCAGTGCATGGCAGGATTTGGTTCAGTTTAAACCTTTTCCCAAGTTGTATCAGCTAAAATGAGGGCAAGCCCACTCAGAGCAGATTGCTGGAAGCTGAGAGGATGTTGTGGGGATGGATAACCCCTTTACTCAAAGCATACTTCACTGCCTACTTTCAGAAAAAAGGATTAGGGAGGCCCTTGTTCCAAGTCAGCAGGGCTGATCTTAAGCTAAGTTGCTAGGTAGGGGTGTAATGAGATAATTCTGCCAGTCTGAGACCACTCTGCTTATGTAAAGTAGCATTCATGTGGAAGCAAAGTTGTCCCAGTTGTCACCCGTGTCCAAAGCTGCTCTTTACATCTCCATCTTGCCTGGTCACTTCTTAGTGAGGTCAGCTGAGCTTATTCTCAGTGGCAGTTTTTTGGCCTGACTTAGTGCTCAAGGAAGCACTGGCTCAATCGATCCAGATAACTCTATCTAAACTTAGTTTAAATAGGGCCGCAAGTTCCCACCAGCTCTACATTATTTAGCTGCTGTGGAGTTCAGCAGCCAAGCTGTGTTTGTGGAGGCAGGCAAAACAAACAAAAGGGGAGGAAAAAAATCCTACAACAACTAATGGCAAATGCCCATTTCTGCTTTCATTCAGGACAGTTGGAGGAGCTGTTTTGAGGCTGCTATCTAGCCTTGGTCCCCTTCATCCCTTCCCTTTGCTTGCAAATAACTGCTCCCTGTAGCCACACTTAGTGGCTATTTCACACTGATTTGCCATTTAACCAGCTTATCAAGCCCTGGTTTTGACTGTGATTGCTCTTTTCACCTCACTAGCTGAGGGTTACACCGCATTCCCTTCCCTTCCTTCTTCCCTCCCTCCCTCCCTCCCTACCTCCTCAGAGGAGCTCCGGACACTCTGTTGGATGTTTTAATGAGCTTGCATTTTCATGAAAGGCCAGATTTGATCGTGACTTGAATGGCAGGTGCCAAACAGACAGAGCTTTTAGTTTCAAACTCAGCAAGAAAATGGCTTTGCCTCCCCTCAGAGCAGCTTATGTACTTCAGAGGCTCAGTCATTATGAGCAATTTCTATTAAGAGCTGAGTACCTTTTGTGTTCCTTGGGGGAAAAGGAGGCTCTCAGGGTCTGCTCAGCACCATTGAGGATTGTGCCTTCTGTGTGTTTTGAACATCAGCAGAGATTAGACAAG
>NW_020955239.1:1467337-1498588 GCF_003031625.1 Empidonax traillii | reverse complement strand
CCAGAGCACAGGAACCTAAGTAACCTGTCCAAGCTAGTCAAGTCAGTAGCAGAGCAGAACCCTGATTATGCATCCCCAAGGCCTACATTTACGTTTTTCTCCTGAACAAAATCCATGAGCCCTACAGGTTCCCCAGCATCCACTGAAGTGTGCCTGCCTTCAACAGTTCCTCCAGCACAAAGTGTTTGAACCCTATGCATCAGGAAAGTTGAGTGGCCCCATTTATTTCCATTAAAATGCAGGCACATACCATTTATCTCCCTCTGGGAACATGACAAGAAGAGTTTTAGTGTCAGGGAAAACAGTAATAGTAATAATAATAATAATAATAACAGCAGCAGTAATAAGAAAACTCTTTAAGTGTCAACTCCACATTTTCTGGGGCCTGGTTAAGTTCTCTGGAGCATAGCACTCCATCACTTTTCTCAGCAGGGTATAGTTGCTCTTAACTTGAAGGTTTTATCTCAGGCTTCCTGTACTAAACAGGAGAAAGGAGGTAAATCTTGCATTCCATGGGAGTAGAGATGTTTAATTAAGTATCACATTTAATTGTTCCAGATTCCTGTTTGACAGTCAATATGTTTTGAAAGTTTGCCTCCTTTTTTTTTTTTTTTCTTTTTTTTTTTCTTTTGGCATATGGTGTCCATCATGTGTCTCCTGTCTCGCTCTGCACCTTGGAGTGACTGTGATCCAGGACTGGTACCCAGGTCCTGCTGGCACGCATTTGCGTGACTCTGGTGCACACTGCATGTCACTGCAGTCTTGGGGCAAAAAGTCCCTTCCTACTTCCAGTGGCCTTTTCTGTTATCTTATGTCCACCTTGACTTGTGCCTGCTCTGTGGCACTTGTCCTTCGGTCTCTCCTCTTTCTTTTTCCCTGTTCCTTTAGGACTGGGGAAGGAAAGGAAAACTGCACCTTGGAAAAAATAAATGTTCTGAGCCTTTTTTACACCGCTTTCTTGCAAAGATCTCAGATCTCTTGCACCTTCCAAAAATTAATAATATAAGGCTTGCTGCCACTCTGTGAGACAGACTGGTCTTATTATTGTTGTAGTGAAATTAACAGGCTCTTTGAAGTCTGCTTAGTCTACTTTAAGACCGGGAGACCTTCCATACGAATCCTAAGCAACATGCTCCAGGAACTAGAAAACCAGAGAGACTGATAAGAGTGCAATAGCCTCAACACAGAATCTGCCACTCCACCCATCATTCCCATCTGTGGTGCTAGGGAGTCACACTTCCCACGCTATTGGAGAGACAGAAGCATGGTTAAAAGTGGTTCACCCAGCAGCCTGATGTTGACGGAACTTAAAATACCTGCCCTGTGTGTGCTAACCCTCTTCCCTTTGCTAGTCCCCATCACGGGAGCTCTTCTGGATAGGGGGGAGCTGGGGTTGCCCCTCTGCTTGCTCAGCCACTCAACAGTCTCCGCTCTCTATATGATGAGTCTGTGACCTTGAGACCTCACAGGAACGTTTCGCTGGTTTTGACTGGAGTAGAGTTAATTTTCTTTAAAATGGCTAGGATGGGGCTGTGTTTTGGATTTGTGCTGAACAAAAGGTTGATAATATAGATACACTTTTGTTATTACTGAGCAGTGCTTACACAGAGACAAGGCCCTTTCTGGTTTTTGTACTGCTCTGCTGGTGAGGAGACTGGAGATGCGTGGGATACTGGGAGGAGACACAGCCAGGACAGCTGACCCAAACTGACCAAAGAGGTATTTCATACTACATGGCATAATGCGCAGTATATAAAGCTGGGGGGAAAAAGGAAGAAGTGGGGAATGTTTGGAGTGATGGTGTTTGTCTTCCCAAGTAACTGTTACACATTATGGGGCCCTGTTCTCCTGGAGATGGCTGAACACCTGCCTGCCCATGGGAAGCAATGAATTAATTCCTTGGTTTGCTTCGTTTGCATGCACAACTTTTGCTTTCCCTATTAAACTGTCTTTATCTCATCCCATGAGTTTTCTAGCTTTTGCCCTTGTAATTCTCTCCCTGATCTTGCTGGTGGGGAGTGAGCAAGCAGCTGTGTGGTTCTTGGTTGCTGGCTGAGGTTAAACTATGACAAACTTTTCTGGGGATAAGGGGTCAAATATGTCTAAAGCTGGAAGAGAGTCAAATTTAAACTCTGTCTTGGGATCTTGAAGAATCAGTCTTTGAAAGGGGAAGAGAAGATAGCTCCCCCCCAACTCTGCATGCCAATGAGCAGTGAGACATCATGACCTGGGCTCTGCTAGGGTGTGACACCAGGTTTGGAAACCACCAGGGCCAGAGGTGTGGACTGGTATGTGAGGCTATGCAAACTCTGCTAGGAGAGAGAAGCTGCAGCAAGGCATGAAGGCTGCTGGGGGAAATTGGGTCTGTGGAAAACTCTCCTGTTTGGCCAAGCTAAAGAGACTTCAAAGGAGGCAGACCTGACATTTACATGCAGTAGGTAGAAAGATCACAGATAATAAGCTCTGTGTGTATGTGAGACAGTGAGAACTGAGTCACTCATGCTGAATCTCATCATAAACAGTACCCAACAGCAGTTTCTGCAGTGGAGTTGTTTCCTGGGGTTGTCAAAACTATGACAGAAAGAGAAGAATGTGGTGATTCGGTTTCCTTGTCTTTCTGCTCTTCTCTCAAGGATAAAAGGCAGTTCTGGGTTGCTTTCCCCCTACCTGCCTCTCTATTGCAGCTTCCATATACAGCACAGTAACTCTTGTGTGCTACATTTATCCCACCTCTGTACCGAAATCCTCTGGAGGCCAGCCTCCCACTGCCTGTGATTGATTTCCATGCCTTGCTTATAGCTCCAAGACACTCAGGTGAACCAGCATCCTAGCCTGACTGGAATAAGGTGAATTTTAGTCTCTTTTGGGGGTCTCACAGAGGCAGATACTACACAGAGGCAGATACTACCATGGCTTGCTGAAGCAGAGACTCTACGGTCATCAGCTGGGCAGAGGGAGACTTTGTAATGCCATGACCACAGCAGCCCTTCAGTTCAAATGTAAAGTGAGACCTATGGTAGGAGACTACAAGAGGAGAGGCAGGATAGGAAAACAATAGGAGGGAAAAAAGAGAGAGACAACAGTTGGAAAAAAAAGAAAAAAAAAAAAAAGAAAAAAAAAGAAAAAAAAAGAAAGATAAAGAGTGGCACGAAGACTTTACTCTTCATTTATAAAAGGCTTCATCTATCAGCTGGATTGCCTTAATGTGTCTCCTAACAAGGCTCCCCCAACACACACACACCCTTTCCTTTGGTTTCGTTCTTTGATACTGTCACATGCTCTTCATTTTCCATCACGTTGCATTCATTCTTTGCCTTTAAACTTCAAGGATTAAAGCAACTGGATAAAATAAATAAATAAATGAAATTAAAAGAGCTGACATATCATGCTGTTGTTGGCAGCCTTTGATTTTCTTCCAGAACAAGATCATTACTTTTCTCTCCGGCTTTGAAAAAAAAAAGAGATGGACAGACTCCTCTCTTATAAATTCATTTATCACTTGTGGGCTGTGGTAGTTGTGGGGAGAGGTTGAAGAAAGAGAAGCTTGTGTCTGCAGTAGAGGGAACTGTGAATGACTGTATTAGAGCAGGTTCTGGGCAGGAAATCTCATTTTGCTGAGCTTTTATACAAGCCCCATGACAACAAAATCGTGGTCTGCACTGAAGCTTAGAGGGTGCTACCGTATAGAAACAATGAAGACTGGGATCATCCTGATGAAGGGCAACATCAGCTGTGAAACCTTGAGTCCCAGACAAGTATTTCACAAGCTTTCAGGAGGAGACGGGTTGGCCACTGTTTTTTCGGTGTCACTGACTGTTACAAGCATGAAGTGCGAAGAGTTGGTTTACCATATTTGGCACTGGATCTGAGTCTGTGCAAGCTTGTTAGTCTCTAGGCCCAGAAGTTTTGCTGACAAAAGTTTAGATCCATCCAGTAGCTTTTCCTAGGTTTGAAGTTGAGCTTAAGCTTGCTGAGTCTCTGCCTCTTAGGACTAGGCTGACTTGCATCTCTATTTGCACAGGTGCAGTCAGGATCAGTGAATATGACATGAGCTGCTTGGGAGCCCACTAGGGGCATGTTTCCCACCATGAAATTGGAGGATATGTGGCTGTTCAGATCCAGCCTTGTTTAGGCTTTGAGCGTGTCATAAATCTCTGGCACTGGGTGATGCTTTGCTGTGCAAATGAAGTCCAAGGAGAGCCAGGAGCAAAGAAAACGTGTTTGCACTCACAGTTCCAGTCTGACTGAATCATAGAGTGGCTATAAATAAGGAGAAGGAAACTGCTGCAAGGAAGCTGATTACTTGCGTTCCTTACCTTTGCTTTCTCCAGTATGGTTTAGTGCATCATCTGTATGTTTCTGACAGGACAATTTTAGTCCATCCTAATGCAGACTCTCTTATGGCTGTGGTCATATCATAGTTTTCTCAGCATTACTCTGCAAAGTTGCTGAGTTTCTTGAGCTACCTCCTAACATAAAGCAGTATATTATAGTACTGGTAGTTTGGTGTTTGTCATGGGCAGAAGGCGGCACAGAAGATGAGACAAAAGGGATGTCAAGATCTGCTCCAAGCTAACTTATGCAAATGAGGCATACAGGAACCCACTGATGGGACTGTTGTGCTCCATGCAAAAGGCTCTGTGCATGTCCTACAAATGCTAAGCACGTCACACAGTGCATTGCACTCAACTCTGATCGTACACTCTTGGTCCTTCTCTTTTTAGAACAGTGAAATTCCTCTTGTCAAGACTTCTTATCTCAGCAAGTGTGTTGACATGGAAAGAGCTCCAAGCCTCTGGTGTCTTACAACAGGAACTCAAAGACAGTGTATTCAGGGTCACCTCCTGAAGGGCCAGAACAGAATGATGCAGTGCAGCTGTCTGGGGCTCTCCACCACATGTTGCATTTTCCAGCCAACAGGCCTACATATCCATTTGGCATGCTGGGAGTTAACAGCAAGTGTCATGTTCCCAGCCACACTGGCTGCACAGCTGTACCAAAACACAAATCTGGTTTCTCAGCAGTTGTCCAAAGTGAGTCTCCCTTTGGGCAACTCAGTTATGGCTAGAGAAACAAGACA
This sequence comes from Empidonax traillii, assembly GCF_003031625.1. NCBI lineage: Eukaryota > Metazoa > Chordata > Aves > Passeriformes > Tyrannidae > Empidonax > Empidonax traillii. The sequence continues at coordinate 1,493,508 of NW_020955239.1, read as the reverse complement.
TGTCTCTTGGTTTCAGCCGTCCCTGAACTCGTGTTGTAGTGTGCAGCTGTTGCTTTAACCAGATACAGAGACTTAATTAGGTTAGGGTGACCTCTAGAAGTACAGCATTTAACAGCAAAGTTGCAGAGCAAAGCACTTCGGGTACCATTCCGCAAATAACAATTTTGTCCTGATATTCTGTATTGCTGCCAGCATTTGCACATTTTGGAGCTCTGTCACTCTTCCCCATCCTCTTTTCTCTTCTGTCCCACACAGGCTAAAGAATCAGCTTTTGTGTTCTGGAAATACTCAAGGAAAAGGTCATTTTCAGAACTTAAGCCCACAAGTTAAGAACTTAAGCAAACAAGTTAACTTGTGCTTCCCTGCAGCATTTTATGGAGAAAGGTTCAGAAATAAATTCTTCTGCATGCTTACAGTTTCCCCTCTCACACACCACCAGCAGTGCTTGCCCTGCCTCACTGTCCAACTTACCCCCCCAGTCACCACCCTCCACATGTTACTGTCATCTGCTCTCGCTCTTGCTGCCAGTCACGGCGACACCCTTACCTGAATTTAGTGACCCTCTGGACCTATCTGTTTGCATCTTCCCAGCACTACCCCTGAGCACACCCTGCCTGCTTCTATTGCTGCCATTTCCCCATAACTCCATCTGCATTTCCATGCAAGTACTCTGCCACACAAAGTCATTGCTCAATGTCTTTTCCCTTTCCCTGGTATTTATTTCTGTGAACACAAGATGACCAGCCCTAGGGACTTGCTTCTGCATTTGCCTTTGGAGTGAACACAGGCAAAATGAAAAGGATATAACAAATCTTAACATGCAGCTATTAAAATGAGCTGTTTCTACAAGGCTCTACATGGCAGGAGCTGCAGAGAGAGGTGGTTCTGATGTCCTCTTTATCACCTTTCTGGAAAGCCACCCCAAGGAGAGCTGTGAGCCATTTGCAGAGGTTATGGTGCAGGAAACAGGAAGGGGCTGCTGCCCAGGCAGAGCTTTTGTCGGCACTTGAGAACTTGCTGGTCCACATCGATGCTGGACATGCTGAGCAAGGGCTTATATTTGGAGCCTCAGAGATCAAACCCAGCTAGCTCCCATCCTGATTTATTCAAGCAGTGGAGATGATAAAGTAGCTGTCTGGGACCACGGGACACAAGGAAAAAGGCTTTAGGTGAGGAACACCAGTTGTTCTTGTGTTTGACACCAAAATTGCAATGAACCCACAGTCGGTGGAACACATATGCTTTTACTCACTACTGCAGGATTATCACCTTCAATGGCATTTCCTTTTCCTTCTGGAGCTAAATTCAGTCTCCTCCCTCTCCCATACTGCTTTTCTGTTCCAAAACTGACCCATCAAAGTGTTGGGTTCAGTCACTAGCTGTGAAAGTGCAGAGATATGCTGCTGGCTCATTTGCTGACCAGAGCAGGTGAAGCTTAATAGCCTCCAGTGCCAGAGAAGAAGCAGTGAAACACCAGGAGGGCAACAGAGGAATAAAGAGTAAGACAGATGTGCTGACAGAGCATTAGAAATCGCCGACTCAAGGAGGAAACACAGGCAAACACAACAATAAGATTCTCCTCATGAATTCTTCTGGCCATGGAAACACAGTGAACTGTTTTCTTCCTGCAGCTTCTTCACTGAGGTTTGTGTTCTTTCTCATTTCCCATGCTACTGGAGGTCGGCTTCTGAGCATGTATCATTTGTTTCTTAAACCTCTGCTTGGATAGGAGATGATGCATCAGTCTGAGCCAGCAGTGGCACATGTAACTCCAAGTGGCTTGCTCAGCAATCCCCACATCACATTTAAATGTGTTTCACCCTGACCAGAAATAGATCACCAAGGCCAAAGATGGAGCACATTTCATTTTCCACAGCAACCAGCCAGCATCTTCCTTATGCTCCTCTCTACCTAAACTAGCCTGCTTTGACATGAGAACAGGGTCCAGACTCTACAGCCTCTCTACCTACTGGCCTCGCCACTGAAACAACTTGTCTAACAGGCTCCTGAGTCTCCAAGATGGGCACTTCTCCATCTAGGTGCTGGCTTGTAGGGTATTCCCTCTCAGTTGGTAGGCGGGTCTCACACAATCACTGGAGTCTCAGCCATCCAGGATTAAGACCACTGTAATATTTCTCTGGAGAACCAGTACTTGTACACTTAGTGCCACAGGGGTAATTTGGCCCCTTGGTAGCAGGGCAACTGCCTAGCTCAAGCTGTATGGAACAGGTTGAACTTCCACAGTAGTTTTTGAAGTTCAATTTAGAAAGCAGGTGACGTGTCCCAAAACCTGTTTTGTGCCTTGCAGTACAGATCAAACATCGTTGAGAAAACATTTTCAAGGGTGGTCATTATACTGGTAGCCTGAGACCTGGTACATTTGCATTAATTTCCATGCTCTAACAAGCATTCTACATGAGCTGGTGTCTTGCTCAGTTGTCCAGGCATCTGAGGCAGGCTTAGACAAGGAAGGATTTATACCAGACCCTGGCTTCCTACGGAGTCATCACAGAGAATTAGGTGTTTCACTCATACTTTCTCATTGTGCTCTAGGGATAGACTCTTCTTTCCTCCAACTCAGTAAAGAACCAAGCTTTGCCTGCCTTAAATAACAAGTGACCTCTGTCCCTTCAGCTAGGAAACAGTAAACAATGAAGCCTGGTGCATGCAGGCAGTAGGGGACTGAGCACAGCATCTCTGCTTCGGCACGCTGGAGCAGTGGGGGCATTTCACATCCTTCCAATGTGTTTCACAAGCATTAATTAATAATCCACTGTCCAGTTTTGCCTTCTACAATTGGCATTAGATGGGTAGAGAACTGTCTGGTTTGGGGTGAGGGGGTTACGGTATGAGTTGTGATCTTTCAGCGCGTGCTCTGAAAGTGAGACCTCCCAGCTTTGCAAGCGAGGCCTGGGGTAATAGTCTTTTCTCAGCAGCATGATAAAATCCATTTGCCTGTGCCCACAGGCTCAGTGGCAGCTCCATTTTAGTGTGCACTGTTTTGTCTCTCCCTTTTCAAAGACTGGGGACATTTGTTGTGTCAGAATCCAATGGGAGCAATGTTACTTGTGAGACCTGATCGCTGAAGTGAGGGTAACTCATGGACTGATTCAGTGATGTCACTATGTCCTTACAAGCCACTATTGACCCTCTAGCCCAGTGCTGAAGAAACCTGAAATATTAGTTACGAATCTGATTTGTCAGGACCAGGTTCTCCTGTTGTTACAGCCTGCAGCACCCAATACTAGGGGAAGTTTTTACTCGGAGGTGATGGTGAGAAGAATAAGGATATGACAAAAGCAGAGGAGTGTTAAAGCATTGTCACTGTTCAGTAAGCAATTTGTTTGTAAGCAGCTTCAGATTTTCTTCCAGTGTTTTAGGGCTTGGTAAGTGCTCACTAAAAAAGAGTAATTTTCAGGCCTCCAGCTGTTTTTTACAAAATGTTTGCTTCAGTGAATCATTACTTGCTTAGTATTCACACTCTTTTATTGGTTAATTGAATACCATGCTAATTGTTGTCTCTCTCGACTGGGTACCTATAATATTGGTCAGATTTTTTCTTTTTTTAATTAGGTTGTTGGAATATTTTTTTTCCACCTGAAATACTGGTATGTCAAAATGGAAACATTTTACAGAAACATGTGTTTTTATGTGCAGTCATCTTTGGCTTTTTAGGCTTGGTATTTAAATTTCTGGTGAAAAGGCGATAGACAGGGTTAAAATGGTCACTAACTTGAGTGAGGATTTTGTTTGTAGAAAACTCTAACCAAACTCTTGTACAGAAATCAGGCAGAGACTTATACCTGTATTTTGCATGTACCAAACAACTTAATGACAAGACTGTTATCTGCTCAGGAGTGGCTCTTACTTGCAAGAAAAAAAAAAAAAAAAAGACTGTAATAAAACATGAGGACAAATTACAGCACTTCAAAATTTATCATGCACGGGAATTAATTTATTTTAATTATTTTGGCCAGTCCTGTGAATAACAACTAGCTTGCTGTCTGGTTAGAATCAGCCTTTGTGTTACAAATCATGAAACCTTAGCAGTTCACAAATTTTCATGTGACACCCGGCAAGCTGTCAAATGTTCAAAAGTAACAAGTGTCATTAGAGAATGAACCACAACTATTCACACTCAGATCTTTTGTTTCTGAAGCTGTTAACCAATTCCTTTTATTGTTCTAGTCACCTAATACTAGCAAATACAATATTATCCACCAATAGAGAAGTAAAATAGGAGCCCTTGCCAACTGCAGCTGTTACCAGAATAACCATGTCAGAGTAATGTGCCCCTTGCTTCTATTCTCTCTGTATCTCCTTTTTGATACTTTTGGTTCTTAACCTGAATCACCAAGTCCTTATTTTTATTTTTATTTGTTTTTATTTTTTGTTTTTATTTTTATTATTTGTTGATAATTATGTACAGTTTATCATAGGTGAGGTTGATAATGTTTGGAAGCAATTTTGAATATTTCTTAACAGAAAAAAAATTGAATAAGTTTTGGGTTTTTTTTGTTTTCTTAATGGGTAATAGTAGAGAATCTGGACTTGATGTCAATGATAGTTACAAACTGCAACCTCAGATACTAGGAAATAATCTTTTGGGCCTTAAAAAAAAAAAAAAAAAAAGTCTTCAGACAGCTGTCCAACTCAGGGAAATAAATGGGAACAATTTGATTTTAGCCATGACAATGCACAATCTGGCATTTTTTGAATCAGAAAAACTTGGAGTCTGGAAATTAAACTGTCAGTACTAGAAAGTATGGGACTGTGAAGACCAAGAAGTGTTTAATCAGTATGTTGGGCTCTCAAAATGGGCAGGAAACATTATCCTGGAAGGACAAAACTCTGCAAAACTTAATCGTAGTGTAAGGACAGAGGAAGATGTGTGTGTGAGGGACAAGAGCTGGACAGACAGATGGAGGCCACTGGAGGAAAAAAGAGTTTGCTTTTTCTGCTTAGTACTGCAGGAGAGAAAATTCATGCTCCCCATTAAATCCTTTCCACACAGTCATCCTTTCCCATACCCATTATCTTCAGGGACAGACCAGAAGCTGCCAATTCAGGCAGTGTTGACAACATGGCACTGGTGCTGTAAGTGCATGGTCAGAGTTCCTTGTGTTGGCAAGGGAATGCAAGCACCAACATGGGGTGCAAGGACAGCAGTGGCACCATACTGTTAAACTTTGATACACAGACAACCATTAGCTCTTCAGTACTAATGCACACCCTGATTTTGCATTTCTGTTGAAGGCGGAACTTTGGGCCTTCACTTAATTGTTGTTGTTCTTGACAAGGCTACAGACTCACTTCATGAAAGACATTGAGATTCTGGAGCATGTCCAGAGACTGGCAACGGAACTGATGAAGGGTCTGGAACACAAGTCCTATAAGGAGCAGCTGAGGGAGCTGGGGGTGTTTAGCCTGCAGAAAAGGAGCTCCAGGGACCTTATCACTCTCTACGACTATTTGAATGGAGATTGTGGGAGGCAGGGCTCGGCAACAAGTGACAGGCCAAGAGAAAAGGGCCTCAAGTTGTGCCAGAGGACGTTTAGAGTGGATATTATGAAAAATTTCTTCTCTGTAAGGGCTGTCAAGCTCTGGAACAGGCTGCCTGGGGAAGTGGTGGAGTCACCATCCCTGGAGGTATTTAAAAGATATGTAGATGTTGCACTTGGGAACGTGGTTTAGTGGTGGGGTTGGCAGTGTCAGGTAAATAGTTGGACTAGATGATCTTAGAGCTCTTTTCCAATCTAAAGTGTTTTATGAACCCAGCAGGATCCCTGCACAGACTGCAGCTGTATCATTCATCCAAGCTTTAGTGTAGCAGCATATTGGACAGTAATGTTTGCTCCAGTCCCAGGGACAGTGATTGCATCTGCTGTCTAGTAACATGCCCAACATTTTCAATGAGCTGAAACCAAACAGTTTCTCTGTAGAGATGAGCTGTATTTTCCCATTACAAACCCAATGCACTTAAAAGGTTTTTCCCTCTGTATTCTCTCTGATCCTAACCATAATGTTTCCCTTCAGTCTTGCCCTCAAACAATATAGTAGAGCATAGATTAAGATAGCAGTGTCCAGAATACCGTGTTGTTATGCAGTCCAAATATGGATGTGGTTTTCCATCGTTCTGCCCAGTTTTATCCGATATCTTTAAATTTTGAGGTGAATTTGAGGATACCACAATGAACTGAAGGGGAGAGAGGGCTGAACCTGAGCTGCTTTGCTGATGGCTGGTTTACATGCAGCCAAGTGATGCCCATATTTTTTTGTACCCCTAATTATGTGGCACCTCCACACAGCTTGTTAGCTGTCATTTACAATCTGAGGGGAGTGTCACAAACCAGTCACTCCCAAACGGTGCAAACTGCAAATTTGTGTATGAATGTAGTTCCCCGCATGCGTGTCTGATCAGCATCCGTAATTGATGTCAGGGAGATTGTTTATGGTGCTGGGATGAGGAGCCCTGTTTTCAGGTCGGAATGTGTGACTCCACTGTGACTTTGCTTTCAACTCTCCTATTGTTTATTTTATTTGTAAAGCCCTTTTCCCTCATCCTCTCCATCCCTGTCTCTCTGTTTGTAGAGAAAATAGGCAGAACTGACATAGAAAGTTGCCCTCGGAGCCAATTTGCAGCAACTGTTAAAGATCACACTGTATCCATCTAAAAATGCCTATCCATAGGGAGCTGCCTTTGAACCTGAGTGGAGGAGGGCGTTTTGAAAAGGTACTTAAAGCAGGAAAAGAAGCTGTTTTAAAGTAGAGGGGGGCAGATCAATGCAGAAACAACAAGGTTGTCCTCAGCCTCTCACCTAAGCCTTCTCTGAGAGCTGAGAGTTTTATTGGTGTTTTTTTTTGTTGTGTTTGTTTTTGTTTTGTTTTTAATTTCCATACATTTTTGCACTGCTTAGTTTTAATTCAAAGAGCAAAAGCACTGAAGTGTTGTTAAAGATACTGCATTTGCAACTCTTTTGTAACCACAAAGTAGAGAGACATGAACTGAATACTCTACGCTCTGCCTTTATAGATCCAAATCCCTTGGCATTTGGATATCCTGTCCACAGGTTAGTGGGTTGGCCCTTTTTTTGTTTGTTTCGTTAGGGTTTTGTGGTGTTTTTGTGCTTCATCTCTTTGTAAAGCTAAGACCTAGCTGCAAACTTTGTCTCTAGATTTTGGCCAAAAATATTATTTCTTTTGCCCTATCTACCTAGCCAAACTAATTTGGAGTTTTCTTGGTTATGCCAGCTGGAAAAAGGGATTGGCAATGAAGTCAGGTTTCTTTGGCAAGGTCTGGTTGTTCACAAGAATGTATCAAGTCTTGCTTTTTGTTGTGCAGTAGGAAGCACACAATCAGAGCTGGTTTATTCATCCACCGCTCCAGCTTGGTTCCAGTAAGCACCCTGATGCAAGAAACCCTCTTCCTGGACTCCCATCTGCTGGGTCATCCCTATTGCTCTTCAATGCTCTCCTCTCTGTTAGCTTCAAAGTATTGTCACTTTTTCTACCCCCACTGTTTGGTTGCTATTTGCATATCCAGCAAGGTTTCTTAGCATTTCCAAGCTCATGCACACTCTAACTGCTATGGTGACAACCTCAAGTGGCTTTTCCAGGAGCAATTAAGCCTATGAGTTTCAGAAGGGTTTACCTTGTGTACCTCTAGCCTTTGGGGCAGTTTGGGTTATACTCTAGATTGTGACTGATGAGATCAAGGGGGGCAAGGCATCTGCAGTCTTGTGGCTTTAGGCTGGCAGGTGATGCAAGGTTCTATCAGTTTTTTAGCGGGCAGTGTGCACCTTCAAGTCACCTGTAAGGTTATTATTGCTAAGAATGTTTTTATTCTCCTTCTGCAGGCCTGTGTCTTCTTCTCTGCCTTGCCCCTCATGTATGTTGTAAGGCTATCTTTAGCTGAGCTCCTGGCTAATCCAGCATTAATGGACCTGCCTAATTGTACTTTGCTATTTTCTCTCCCTTTATCCTTAAATTGGTCTACTGGGCAGGGGGTCTAGAGGGCAAACACATTCATTATGTTACCAGCAAACAAGATATGAATCGCACTGCAGGGGACAAAATTAAATTTACAGTTTCCCCTTGTAGATGTCATAAACTATTGATTTAAACCAAGAGGGGACACAGCAGTAGAACCAGCGTATTGGCTATGTTGCATTGTTCTCCTTGTGTTCTGCCAGGGGTGTTTGCTGCCAGTCTCTGTGTGGCTTTTAGGGAGTGGCTGGTCCCCCAGGGTAAATGCAGAGCAGAGGGAAAGGTTAGGTGTAGTTTTTTTGGTAGCTCCATGGGTGGATTATTTAAGGCTATCTTCTCAGCTCTGGGTCTTAGAGATCTCCCTTTGGCACCACTGTAGCCTGTGATCAGGGACTGCATTTGAAATCTATTTTCCTTATCCCACACATTGCCTGTGCTCAACTTTCCTTGCCCTTTTAGGGGTTTTAAAAGTGGCATATTCAGATGTTCTGAGTACCAGTCTAGCTGTGCCTAGGCTTCCTTCACTGTGTGGGACATGGCATTTTGCCCCTGTTAAGCCCCCTGTCTTTTCCCCATCTCATTATTTGCTTGTGGGAAGGATTGTTCTTTCTTGCCATAGATGCAGCAAGGGAACAATGGAAGGAAGGGATTCTAGACACTGCCCGTGGAGCTTGGTGTTGGTGCTACCCCTGTATGCTATGCCAAAGAGAGGAGCTAAAGTCTGAAACTTCACCAAACCATACAGTGCCTTTGCCGTGCTCAGCTAGAATGAGTCCTAGCAACTAGAACTGCTAAAGCACAGGATTTGGCTCTGTTCCCTCTTCCCTTTTCATATCATCTCAACTAGTCTGGAAGCACTCAGGTGGTAGGAAGCCAGGAAGAGACATATAGTACATTCACATGGAGAAATGTCCTACTCATGTTAATGGTTGTCACCAGTGGACCCCATGCTGTGCCCCTCCACTGCTGCTGGGAATGGTTTGAATGGCAGAAGCAGGCATGGGGCCAGACATGAACTCCATGCTTGGTGAATCATCATCTATTCCATGTTTAGCGATGTTACAGAAGAGTTTAGTCCCTCCTGTGCTGTCAGCCAATTCTCATTATCGGTTACTTGGACTAGAGATGCAGTCACTGTTGAAATCCATTGTCAGGAGCAATTTATTACATTAGTGTAGGTGCATTTCTTATACCCCTAGCCTGTGTGAGAGGGTCGAAAGCTGTAATTACATAACCATTTATCTCCTCCCATTCTTTTCTGGGGACCATTTTGGTTAAGGTGTACCCTGGAAAGACCAATACTGCTGCTGACCAGGGATAAAACCGTGCTTTGTCCAGACAGCACAGGGAATTCAGCATTTCTCTACACCAGAAGCCTTGTCACTGCTCTCTGACAGCTGCCAGAGAGGTGAAAAGATCTGGGTGGAGAACCCTTTCCTTGCCCACCTGTGCCGTTTCTGAGCTGTAGGCAATCTGACTGGGTCTTCGTGGAGACTTAGATGCAAGATTCTGCATGCTACCTGCTATGGGACCTAATCTAACAAGTGGTCACAGATAAGCACTGTCTGCTGAGATCTGATGTGAAAAGCCATTCAGAGGAAGCTGTTTGCAGTAAGGAACTTTTATTAACTCCAGGATATTGACTACATAGACTCAAGCACTGTTTTCTCTCATCTCTCGCTTATCTGTGTGCCTACCGCTGACCTCTCTCTTCCAGATCGTTCCTTTAATCAGCTCAGGGATGTAGGAGAATATTTTGTGAGAGAGTATTTCTGACTGCCAAACTCAGTTTATTTGTGTCTCATTGCAAAATAGACCCCAAGAGGTGAAATGCTGTAATCACTTGCATTTCTGATTCCCCAGATCACTTGCCTCTAAATAACTATGATGTGCTTTGAGGACTGGGTACAAATTTAATGATGTTATCACAATTAACCTGCCATCTTTTTATTTTACATTTTTTTTCTTTTTTTACAACTGCAGAATTGGCTTTAATTTTGAGTTGAAGGCTTTGTTGTCAACAACTTTATCTACTAGTTGCCAACTCACCACAGAATTCTTACTAGCACATAAAATGAGAAAGAACAAAACATTTTAAAGATTGAGGACATCTTTATTTGCACAGTCTCTCCTGTTCATTTTCAGAATGCTCTCGCACACTCTGTAACATCTTACTAAAATTACTCATTGCCACAGCAGCCTCACCTACCCTAGACCTCACAAAGTCATATTAGCTCTTCAAATACAGTCACAAAGTGGAAGGGAAGTGTGGTATTCCTGTGGGTGAGGAGTTTCATTTAGTGGTTGTGGAGTTTCCTTTAGTGGTGATGTTCAAGAAGAGGTTAGGAAAAGCTCTTCCCTGGAATTGTTTATGCGTAGTTGATTCTGCTGTGGAGTTGGGAAGTGTATTTGATGGTGTCCTATAGGCCTTTCCATTCCGATTTTATTGATTCTGTGAGAACCTGCCATGTCCATTCTCCCTTATTCCTTGACACTGTGTTTCCCAAGGCCATCAGAAGCTATCTGATCAAATAAAATTCACCCAGGTGGGCTCCATACATTCTCTTGCCTTGCAGGACCTCTTCTGGAGATGGCTAAGGATCATGTTAGAGCTTGCCCTCCTATTTCTTCCCCCCGCAGAAGATGAGAGCTTTCAGTGCTTGATGAAGTACTGAAGCTACAGTGGTGGATGCGTTTCACCTCTAGGGTCATCAGTATGTCAGCTAACATTGGGATTCTCACCTACCTCTCACCAGAAGACTCCAACTTAGAAGCACAGAATCAAACAATGGTTTGGGTTTGAAGGGACCTTAAGGATCATCTAGTTCCAACCCCTAACTTGGTACAGTCAGCTTTGAAACAATCTAATTTCCATCCCTTCTCTAACAATATTCAGTTGGGGTTTTTTCTTTAAACAGTAGTTTTATGTGCCATATTGAGATGTTAAAGTGATTTTCCTCCCACTGTGGGCAATTTAAGACTCTAACTTGAGACAACTAAGCTGTGGTGCCATTAGTCACTCAGTTTCTACTTTTCTCTTTCATATGACACATCTTCCTCTCCTTCCTTCCCCGTTCTTCAGCAAGGGATTTTTCTACCTTTCTCCTTCTCTGTGCAAGCTCAAGTATGAAGCAGAGCAGCTGTCTTCTTTCTGCCCGGCCCATGGGTCTGAGCATCTGGATGAAAGTGCTGACTCTTCTCTTTTGTGCAGCACAGAAAATGTACCCTAATACCCTTCACTTCCAAGCAGAACTGGAGCTGGTCCAGCCCATGAAATCTGCTTAGAATCTCTATTTTCCTCTCCTTGCCTGCTGTCACCAGAGAAATCCCAGCTACATCAAGTGTTTTTTCTGGTCCTTGGCTTGTTGAATTGCTGGGGAAGGTGACTCAGGAGAATTTTGGGTCCTTGCCAGTCATTCAAAAGCCAATAGCAGCAAAGGTAATTGTCATTCACAGCACTTGTGCCAAAATGTGGGCCTGGGCCTAGGAGCTTTCAAGAGCCCTTGAAATGTCATGTTATGTGGTTGTTCATGGATTTTGAAGGGTCACCTGGTTTCCCCTACCTTCCCCTATCAGTCAGGGAAGTTACTCTTCTTTTATTTTTTTTTTTTTTAACTGAACATATGCAGCTGCAGTCTGACCTAACCAGAGATGATTGTAAGTCGCTTCCAAGACCCAATTTAAACCTTCCTCCTTCTCTACCATCTATCTCTGCCCTTCTCTACCATCCATCTCTGAAGGGTGGGTGCCTGAGTGCAAGCCCCCTGTGAGCCTGCACTTCTGTCAGTGCCCTCCATCATGGAGCTGTTTGTTCTGCAGAGGCCATTGTGTATGTAGGAATTACTACAACATATGGCCATCACTCCACACTTCATATGTTGTTCATCACATTAGAGAGTCCAGCCACATGTCCCTCCTGCAGCCAGGAGAAACTGCTGGACCTGGCCCTGTCAAGTGGTCCTCCTAATCTCTCTGCAAGCAGCTCTGTGGTTGTTTGCAGGTGCTCCTGAGATGTGAGGGTAGTGCCAGAAAGTTTGCAAAGGATGAAGCAATAAGAAAGCAACTTGCGGAAATCAGCTGAAAGAGGGGACAGTACAGAGGAAATTGAGGAGAGAGGAGGAGTTCAGGTTTGCGAATGGAAGAAAAAGGGAATAAAAGGAGAGTAATGACTTGAAGGAAGAAATAACGGACAGCTGTGTTTTGAAGGAGATATAAAATCAACATTCTCGCCTCTCTCAGCTATTAAATAACTCTCTGAGTTTGTTTTGAATCCCAGATTATTATCCCAGGAGTCAGGTCTAAATTCAGAGTGGCTAGTTGCAGGCTGACCTACTTGTCAGTTCCATTCTGGTGGTTTCAGGGTCTCCCATTTTGGTGGCTTTAGGCTCTCACATTCTAAACTGAAGTGTGCTATGTGACTGCTGTGATGTAACTCAGAAGTGCTCTTTCTCTGTGCTAAGTGAAACAACTGTGACATAGCCCTCTCTGGGTTTCAGTATCAGTACACAGTTTCTATATGCCCACCCGTTTCTTCCCAGGAAAATTCCCTGCCTTTTAGAAGGGCATCCCTCCATATTTTGGGAACAACATATACCTTCAGGGGTGCACAGAAATCCTCTGATTGCATAAACAGATGTGTGCCTGGGAGTTTGTGGCCCATTCACAACATCTTCCTTGGTGAGACTGTGTGGCCGCAGGGTGAACAGAGCTTGTGTACTGGCCCCTGCACACATAGGGCTGGCAGATGGCAGAGCTCTGAACCTCAAAAGAGGCTTCTGGGGACTGATGTGGGGCAAATCTCCCATTTACTCTTCCAAATTCAGCTTTCAAGCCACTGCTATACCACACAGAAGAAAGAACTACAGCATCCTCCTTGAAATCACAGAAGAGTTTCAGTGGGAAAGGAGATTTGGAGGTCTCTCACCCAAGCCCCTGCTCCAAGTGGGGCCAACTTCAACATTAGATCAGCTTGTTCAGTTAAATTTTGGAAATGTCCCAAGACAATGATACTTCAACCTGTCTTGGCACCCATTCCAGTGCTGATCCACCCTCATTATGAAAATGTTTTTCTTTTATGTCCAACCAAATATTCTGGGAACCCAAAATTGCTCCACATAAGGCCTCAGAAGTGCTGAGTAGAGAGGAATAATAATTTACTTTGGCCTGCTAGCTACATTCTCATCATTGCAGCCAGGTATGCATTTAGCCCTCCTTGCTTCAAGGGCGTGCTGGTACACTAATTTTCAACTTTTGCTCACTGGGACTCTCTGGTCTTCTTCAGAGCTACTCCTCAGACAGCAAATCCTCATCCTTCCGTGTTTCATGGGGATCATTTCAACAGGTAGAAGCCTTTGCATTTATCTTTGTTGAACTTCATGAAGTTCCTGTCACCCAGTTTCTCCATGTCCTCAAGGACATGAATGGCAGCTCTGCTCTCTCCAGCGAGTCAGCCACTCCCCTGAATTTGGTTTCTTTTCTGAAGTTGTTGAGTGTGTCTTCTGTCCCATAATGCAGGTTTCTGATCATCAGGTACACCCTTCTTTCTGGTCGATTGTGCAGAACAAACAGAAAACTTTATGTTGCTTTAGTTACTGTGATTCACATTGTGGAAAGCCAGAGAACTTTCCAGCCTCTGAGGTACAAAAAAGAATGAGAATCCTTCTATATTGAAGAGGATACAAATTAAATACACACAGCTGAGAAAGGGCAGGTAAAAAAATAGAGACTGGGGGATGTTTTGACCTGGTTCAGTTGATATTCCCATATTTTCAGTGCTGGAGAGTATAATACTCAGTTTGCTGTGTATTAGGACAACATGATAAACATGTTGTGGGCTGCCCAGCTCACTGTGCTGTGTTATTATCTAGCCTGCAGATAAGCTGGGGAACTTGCTTTTCTCTCCTTCACCTGGCTTTTTGGACAGGTTTGTCAGCTGCCATCAACCCTGCTCCATGGTGGGGGGGTTTATGTATGTTAGTGCATGGCACGTCACAAGGCTGAGAGCTGCCCTGGAAGCAGGACTCCAACCCACTAGCCCCCAGGGAGACCATGGTGTGCGCAGGGTTTCAGCTGTTAGAGAGATTAAGGAAGTAGTAAAATCTGCTAATGCAATAATAGTAATTAATAGCGATAATGGGTGCTTTTAATGTATTTTGGCATGATTTATTAGGCAAGGAGTGCTGTAGGAGAGCAGAGACTTTTCAGGCAAGAATAAAAAGGCAAGGTGACTGGGCCCCAAAGTACACATCTGGGCGTGATTTGGAGGGGCAATTTATTGACACCATAAATGACGGCTTTTTCAAGCAACTTGTTTTGGTGCCTGTGTGGGAATACATGATTTAAGGCTGTGTTCAGCAGTACTTACTCTCCAGGTGGGGCTCTTGGGATGTTCCTCAGGGCAGAGAACAGCCGTGGCTGGGCTGTTGTGAGCACGTCTTGACGAGGCACGGGACATGCATTCAGTCCTGCATGGCATTCCGTGTCTCTCCAGTCCCTGTGTGGTCTCCTAAAGTCTGTACTATTGCAGATGTGTGGGTCTACACCCTGAACAGGATCTCTCCCCTGCTTCAGTGCCATTTTTTGGGGCTGGTGCCTCTAAAAGGCAGCCACACAGCTCTGCAGCCCTCTCTCTCTCTTCCTACCCTGGTAGCATGAGGGCATGTGGCCCCAGCTCCGATCTGGCCAAATCTGTCAAACCATCGGGAGGGGTTACTTCTACTCCTAGAAACAAAATGGTTTTTTCAGGGATGAAATGTGAAAGGCAAGGAAGAAGAGCGTCCTTTGCAGCACTTAGTTGATGTTTTCATTGATCTTAGTGATTTTGTGTCAGCACAGTGGCAGGAATTGGCCTCTGTGCTCGAGTCTTGCCTGGGTGAGTGGACATCTCTCAGTGGGTTTTATTACTATTATTATTATAATAGGGCCTGCAGCATATTAAGAGCCTGCCAGGATACAGCACTCCTTTTCTCGAGGCTTCAGCCATGTCAGGGGAGACGTCAGGGAGCGGGGAGGGTGCGATGGGCAGTGGCAGCAAGTCACAGAGGTGAGAGTGCCAAGGACTTGTCTGCATCATGTAGGCAGGGGCAGGGGGATTTGCTCATCATCAGGTGTGTCCCCTGCATGGCATGCACAGGATAGGTGAGCTTCAAACAGGGCAGCAGGAAAACTCAAGGAGAATGATGACAGTGGATGTTAGACCGAAGGGCAAAATATATTAAAGCAAACAAACCAGAGAAACAGTCCTTAAAAGCACTGGACTTGCCTTGGAGGTGATCACTGCCTTGGTATGTAAGGAGGATGCAGGAAGGCGGTGTGGAAAGGGGACAGGAAGGATCCGCAGCCGCACGGCAGAGGCTGGACTTTCATTAGGGTTCATCAAGCACCTTTTAATGAACGGCCAAACTGCCGGGGGTCAGATGAAACAGTAGGCGAGGTGTAAATGAGAAGGAAGCTGAGGGGAGTGAGCAGAACGGCAAGGGCACTGTGGCTGTGCAATACCAGGAGCAGGAGAGCCTCAGGTGGGGGATGCAATTAAAGAGCTGAGCCGAAGCCAAGAAGCTGAGTCTCTGGCTTGCACCAAGCTGCTTGCAGAGTCCCCATCCCAGGCGCTCTGGGATTTTTAATTTACCAAGGCAGAGAGACCCCCATCTGTGGGCTGGGACAGGCTCAGGAGGTTCCTCTGCCCTAGCAGGTCTGTCCTTGTCGGGGAACATGCTGCAGGGCTTGCTGAACTTTCCCTGGAAAAGGGGAAATCCCCTGGATATGAACTTTCATGTTGAAGTGTCCACATATACTGGACTTAGAGCAAAGTATTTCAGAATTGGGGTGTGGGAGACACATCTGTGTGAGGAGGCAGCTGCAAAGGGCTGAAACTCTGGTACCTTGGAGCAGCAGCTCTTCTGACATCATATGTTCATCTCTGTGTGGGTTTTTGCTGACTGGTATGATATATGCATACAAAGTATTTTGTTATTGTTATTATTACCCAAAGTTATGGATCAGCTTGAGAAACTCAGATGCAGTAAATCACTGGGACTGGGGTATAGGATTAGTCTCAGGGCTCTGAGGTAAATAATGCATGAAATATACTGACAGCAGTGTCTGATGGATCCTTATAAACAGCATCTCTAACGAATGCAGAACTGCTAATATTGCAGGGTTGGATTTGGGGAAAAAATGCTGAAATTTCTCTGCACTCAGGTAAAATGATGCAGATAGGGATGCACCGCCCCTTCCTCGCCCCTGAGAATCAGGGTGTGATTTTAGAAGAGGAATGACGGTTGAGAGGGTTAAGAACAGGATGGCAGCTCCATATCCAGCTGTGGTGTGGCCTTCATGGGCAAACTGCTCTCCCCTCTCCTTCCATGCTTGCAAGGTGAAGGTGCTGAAAGGCTGTCTCCAGCCTGCTCTGCCTTCACCCTAGTGTAGAATGCTTTGAGATCCTCAGAGAGGGAGTGCTCCAGGCATGCTAAGTACTATTATTATTTTTTTAATAATCGAAAGACATCCTGGGAATTACAGATCTATGAGCTCTCTTTCAGTTCCAGCCAAACTGATTGTGAAGCTAATTAAAGACAGACTAGTACAACATTTGGGTAAGTATAACATGACAGGGTCAATCCAGTATGGCTTCTGGAAAAGAAAATTCTGCCTTTTTGTGCTGCAAGTGGGTTTTGTTGATTTTTGTTGGGGTTTTTTTTGAGTTTTGTGGTTTTTGTTTTTTTTTTTTAAGTTCAATAAAATAAGATAAAGGTGATCCCCAGCAGACATAATGTACTTTGATTTTCATAGAGCCTTTGATAAGGCCTTTCACACAAAATTATGAAGGGAAATAAATAGCCATGGGCAAAGGGGCAAGATCTTGTCATGGTTTAAAACCCAGTGGATTGTTCATTAGCAAAGAATAGTTTAGCTTTTGCGTGGAGAGAAGTTAATAATGGAAGTCAGTACACACTGTGGAGGTGTTTAGGCTCCCCTGTGTTATGTGGCTGATGTGTTGGTACTTTGGTGACGACTCTTTGTTTGGCTGGTGAGAAATGCATCAGGGCTGTTAAAAGCCATAGGAGATGTCAAGAGCAGGCCCACCCCATCACGTCCTCTGCAAGCTTGCTGCACAAGTCATGGAGAGCCAGTGGGACCCACTCCCAGGGCTTGACCTGGCTGCTCTGGGGTCTCCTCCCTGGAGCTGGGTCCTCGCCCTGCCTCAGCATCCTTTGCCATTTTGCCAACCAAAGGCAGGCTCAGGCTGCCACTTCCGTGAGTCAGCAGGATTTAAAGGCACCATGGGGACAGGGCAGCAGGATGACAGATAAGCTATAACGTGGATGAGCGTATGGTAATGCAGACTGCAAAAATAGTCTCCACTTCATCTGTACAGTGATGAGTTCTGAGCTCCCAGTCTCCTTGGAGGAAAGAGATTGGGAGTCATGGTGAGTAACTCGATAAAAGCTTCTTCAGTGGGTTGCATCAATTCCAAAAGCGTGGAGGATGCTTGGTTGCCTTTAAGGGACAGGGAAACAATAGGAAATATGTTATAAAAAATGACATTATCTTGAACACTGGCTACACCCTCATTTATGACATGATGTAGAATTACCAGAGGGCCACGAAGCATGGTTAGCATAATCCTGCGAGATTTACCTACAAGGAGTCAGTCAGTTGGACTGAACAGGGCTTTTTCATTTTAGAAAGCTCACAAAATTGCCATTTCTCCTCTCCAGCAGTTCTCCCCTCTTCCGTCTTGCCGCCATGCCCTCTGCTGTCCCTGAGCTTGCACTGCCTCTGCTCACTCCTGGCCCACTCCAATGGGAGATGGCAAGCACCAGCCATCCACAGCCTCCCCGAAGAGATACACTAAAGGCTTATAACTGAGTTATTTACACTAATGAAGCGTGTGGTGAAAACTGATCAGTCCCTCCTTTTTCTGTCCTCCTGTAATACTAGAACAAGAGGTCACTTGGAGATGCTAATGGTGGCTTAATTTAGATCACATGAAAGGAGACACTTTTTCACACAGCAGGTAGTTGGTCTGTGAAATCCACACTGCCTCCCGAGGTCAGAGAGTCAAATGCTGCAGAAGGATTTGTACAAGTTTCTAGGTAATTTTTTGAACAATAGAAACTATTGTTAGTGAGGATGCAGTAGCACCTGAGGGACCCCCATCAAGAGGGACCCCCTCTGCATAGCCCAGTGCCTGCCCAAAGCAGGAGCCAGCCTGACCTGAGTTGCTTTAGTGTCCATAGCCAAAGAAAGGTGGTGTTCCTGTGGTTGGATGCTGGAGGGGTGATGGTGAAAGGGCAGCACCCAAGCTCAAGCCCTCTGTATTGCATTTTCTCTGCACCAGCTCTGTCACCCCAACATCAAGATAGTAGCTCCCTTCCCCTGGCATCATGAGAGCTCTGTTTTACAGCTATAAATCAGAGCTGTTCCC
Organism: Empidonax traillii; assembly: GCF_003031625.1. Lineage (NCBI taxonomy): Eukaryota > Metazoa > Chordata > Aves > Passeriformes > Tyrannidae > Empidonax > Empidonax traillii. Next base: position 1,475,093 of record NW_020955239.1, on the reverse strand, counting down.
TCTGATTTTAATAGGGGGAGGAAAGGACAGAAAGTCCACAGCTGCCTTTATCTGTGAGTCGTCTTCCCATGATCTGCAGTGTTCTGGGTGAAGCTTGGGCAAGCTGCCTTGGGATAGAGCCTCATCTGCACTTCAGTCCCTTTTCCTGGATCTCTTCAGCACCATATCTTTGGTCTGGTGGCTTTGCCACTCCTGCAGTCAGTTCTTGGCACGGTCCTGTCTTCCCATGCAATGCCTGTGGCATAGTAAGCTACTTAGCAAGTCTGACTGGACATGGGTATTGGTGGATTTCCCCTGTGGGCAGAGTAGGCCTGTGGATTACAATAGCATTGAACAATCATAAACTTGTAAAGATGTTTAAATTTACCAGGATAGAACAAAGTGTAACAGAACAGGGAAAAATAATTTCAAAGCCATCCCTGTCTCTGTACCCATGTTTATCTGACCTGCAGTCCTAGAAAGGTCTTTAGCCCCAGGAGGCCTGAGACTAAATCTGTTGTTACTGTTTTTCCTTCTGTTGATAAATCCGGCTCAAGTCGCTCGATTCCAATTTTGACAAGAGGGGCTGTCTAGGCTCAGAGTAGAGAGCTTTGCAGGGGATTGAGCAAGAGCACCAGCTCTCCTTGCATTGTTTTTTGACTCTTTACTGCAAAATGGCTGTAAGGAATAGGCTTTTGAGTGTGTTCCCTTGTAGCTAGCTCCAGAATCAACTCAGTATGTGAACAGTAAAAGTGATCATAATCCACTTGAGGGATGGTCTTCAGAAACTCTCACAGGTATCTCTCATTCTAGCATCATTGCAACAGCTCTCCAAATATCCCACCTGTTTTTCTCCTTGCTGTTTGTTACTGCCTTGGTAGCTGGCTGTGTTTAAATATGTCAACCTGGGTTTTTTTCCCATCTTCTTGTTTCCTGTGTTCCTCTTAACAAGCAGCTTGCAACAGAACAAACAAGCAAGGCAGGAGCGCTCCAGGCAAAAGGGGTGTTTTGTGTTTGATTTGAATACATACATATTTTTCTTGGTTAAAACTTGTGATACCCATCAAACACATGCAGGAAGGCTGTGAATAAGACCCTTCTCTTTCTTCCTTTCTGACACGCATACTGTCTAATATGAGCACCTTCTCATTTTCACTCTCGCTGTCTGATTCTCTGTGAAGCGCAGTTTCTCTCGTATCCTTGCACATGTCTGATAGTCTCATCCTCACTCCTGCTCTGTCGCATCCACAAAACCACCTTCTCATCTCAGCAGACCCTGGCACACGTGCACTCTCACAGACATAAGCACGCGTGCACGGCCACCCACACACTCACAAAGGCTTTATTATTGAGGGGGAAAATTGCTCTCAAATATGGGACTGGATATAATTATGGCAGAGATGGGAAGAGATGGGAGCAAGACAGGGCTGGGAAATTGTATAGTCTCTTTGCCCTTTAGAGACATGAAGCACAATTCAGGTGGAGGGAATAACATGGCCCCAGAGTCCTCATCCCATCTGCCATGCACAGACAAGCACCAAGTGTCACGCATTCGCATCCACTCACAGGCAGACTCTTACTGCTCTCCCCTAAAGTTTCTCAGTTGCCCTTTCTCGTGCATCCTTCCCTCTCCTTTTTGACTGTCTGTCAGGTCCTGATCACATCACTGTCACAGTTGCTATGATATCAGCATTTTCTGACAGGTGTATATGTTTCTGTCACTCCCAGCAAAGCTCTTTAGCACCCAGTCTGTTGCCGGATCTGAGCCAGGGTAGCACTACTGGAAAGCACAGCCAACAGCATCTCATATTGCTGCATATGGAAGATTACAATCCTGATAGAACTGACTGCATGTTTTCAAATAAGGCCTTAAAACCAGTAGTTTTTTTTTTTTTTTTTTTTTTTTTATGAAGAGTGAGGTTCACTGCTTTTCAGAAAAGGGAGGAACGCTTTGGGCATTTCTCTTGTGAATGCCCAGAGGTGTTCTTCCTCATCCTCTGAGGCAGGCTCTGTATGTGGCTTCCTGGCAACTGCCTGGGGGGGCACTAATTTCAAAAATCACGTACAACCCCCAAGCTTCCAGTGGAGCCCGAGGTGCTGAATGCTTCGTTCCCAGCTGCATGATGGGGATGGCCGTGCGGCCTCTCCTGACAAAGGGTAATGAAAACACATCATCTGCCACAATGGGGGCCACAGACGTGCTTCAGAGCAAGTCAGTGCAGGCCCTTTGTTCAGGAAATGGCTGCACGCCTCTGCAGGGGCTGTGAGAATCTCAGAGCGCGCACAATTTGGAAGAAATTTCAGGTTTTCCAATTACTGTAGCGGTGGCTGGTAACCTTCCAGCAAAGAGGCGCTGGAGCACAGTGTTCCCATGGCTCCTGCTGGGCTCAGCCGGTGTTTGTGTTTGAACTGGCACCAGGAAAGCTAGGAAGCGAAGAGGTTATTAATAGGGAGCACAAGGAAGAGGAAAGGTGTTTAAACAGTTCCCGCTTTGCATGTCTAATTTGGGAGCTACCCTTCTGTAGTTCCCCAAATGAGTGCCCACATCCAACAGCAGACTTCTCAGAAGCATAACTCATTAAGCTTTAGCACACCGTAAGATAAGGACCTTGCTTGCATAAGGCCATCAAGCACTGATATTGACTCTCCAGGACGTTTTTAAGGCTATTTATATCACAATAAAGCCACTTTATTAGTGTCATCAATCAAGAGAGACCGCATTTTGGCCTGGAAATGATTCTGCTTGAGTTTCTAGAAAGGAGAAGGGTGAGTAATTATGGGATGCATTATCTTCAATCGCATTTGAAATCTCCTAATTGAAACCACATATGAGTGCAGTTTATTGCTTATAAAATAGATGGTAGGGCCATTGCTAATGTACCTATGGTAAATACAACCTTCCAGTTACCAGAGTGGTAAAGACTGGTTTTTCAGTAGGTAACATATCTATGGCAGGAGCTGTCCCTGTCCACATCTGGGTGAGCAGCTGGTTCCTGGCACATGCTTTGAACTGAAGCTTATGCCCTACACTGGGCTGGTACTGAGCTCGTGGTACTTGGCATCTGAGGTTCAGCTCTGCTGCCAGCTACCAGCCGATCCCACTGGCAACATCAGGTGTCTTGACAGGGTGTATCTGCTCCTGCAGTGGCTCTGGGGTCTGTAGGGGGATGGCAGAGAGCTGCTAACTGAGTCTTGGTCAAGGAGCGTGGTAAAGCTTTCTGGCTCCCAGCACATGCAGAGCTGGAGTCGCTGTCAAAGAGGAGAAGGGATCAGGTGTTTGCAGCTCTCCTCCAGGGTTTTGCTGGCCCCTGTTCTGTTTTTCTGCGATCAGCTCAGGGAAAGGGAGCAGACTTGCAGGAGCAGTGGTTACTCAGGTAAGGAGAGTGTAGCTTAACATTGCCTGTGGGGGCCTCTGAGACTGAGTAATGGCAGGGCTTGAAAGCTGTTACAGATATTTGATAATTAATTGTCTGGGAAATCAGTTTATTTTAACGACTCCAGTTAAATAAAGAAGAGAGCTAAAAGGGCTGCACTTTCCTGCGGTGCTAAACTACTTTCAGGGACAGAGAAAGCCCATTATATGTCTGCTTTTATGCCAACAGGGACTTTCTTGTGAAGGCTCTTCTGAAGGGTGGTTGAAATCTTTATCTCCCCTGAATCCCAGCAGTTTCAGTTTTAGACAGGAAAGGCTGAAGGGTGGTTTATTACCAAGGATCCATCAGGCAGAGGGGACAGGGGAGTGGAGCTGCTGCTGTAACCTCATGCGTCACCTCTGGCCAGATACTTACTGCAGAGTGGTTCCAGTTGTGGTTTATCACCATTTTATACTACTCTAGTGGGAGCAATGCATGTAGCTCGGTTAACCTCACTTGTCTTTCTGAGTACTGGCTGATCACACACATACACACACACAAGGTGGAGAGAAGACCTGTAACAGTCTAACATACACGAGTACTTTCACATGCTCTCCCTGCCTCTCAGTGGTTGTCCAGGACCAACTCTCTTTTCCTGGCCTAAGAAAGAAACAGTAAGTGTAAAGTCAGAGAGAGGTTGGTGGCAGGTCCATTTGAGTTAGGGCTCTCTTTATTTTCCATCTTATGGGAGGTATCATTGTTGTTCACTGGGCAGAACTGTTCCTTGAAGAAAAACAATGTGCACCCCGGTCCTGTCCAAAGAAAGAGGACTTGACTGGGGTTTCAGAGCAAAAGTTTTGGAGCATCCTATTGTTTTGACCTTTATATGCCTCTGTAAGAAGACATTTTGTGTGGGACAGAGACCTCAGCATCAATGCTGAAAGAGAATTGGATCTATTCTTTGTTGCAGATTGTGCTTTGGATGTGAACTTATGTCTTAAGCCAGTGCATCTTGTCCTAAGGGTTGTACAACAAGTGTGGATATATGAACAGCATTCCAAATGCAGTCATATTTGTCAGAGTCTGCAAAGAGCCTGCAACACCATCTGTTTTAGTGAGTGGATAAGAGATTAAACTGTAGGAATCACGAGATCTGTACAATACATGAGAGCAGGCCAGACAATCACAGCACATCTTATTTTTTTGGAAACTAAGAATAACATCCTTTAATTCGGTGTTTAATGTCAAAATGAACTAACATTCTACTCCTGTCTCAAAAATCCCAAACTGTTCTTACTGCCCCCAGTGCTGCCCTACTGATTCAAATTCAGTGCAGATCACCCTGTCCCCCACGAGTGAAAATTTAAAAGACCTAAAACCAAAAAATAAGCCCTTCAGTCTTGTGGAGGTACATCAGAACCTCTCTTCTGCTACTCTGTAGCCTCTTGAATTGAGCATCTTCACAACAGGATTTAAGCCTAGGTTGTCCCCCTAGCAAGGGGGTGAGGTCCTGTGTAAAGGTCACTCCGTACACAAATGCTGGGGATGCACAGGCATCCATCAGGTGGGCATGATGTCATCCCCTTTCCTTGGATGATGAGAGCCTGCCTTTAGCCAAGTGTAAACTCAGGGCAGGCTACAAATCCTCATCTTTAAAACATTCCCTGGATGTGAAGCCTCCTGCCAGCTGGAGCTTCTTTTAGCTGAGCAGACTGAAGTGCTGTATTTAATGAATTCATTTAGAGTCTGGTGCAAGGAAGAAGGGCTGATCCTCACCTAGAGTAAATCTAGGCTTCCCCATTTACTTCAGTGGTGCCCTGTTGGCCCCTGATTTATGCCGGCTGAAGTCGCAGTTTGGCATCTCTCTGTATGGTACCGGACTTCTGGAAATTATTTAGAGCAAGTGACTTGTCAGAAGAACAGATACAGAAATCCAGTCTCAGACCACTCAAAGCCCAAGTGCGCAGCCTTAGACCCAGCTGTGTAAGAAATTAAACTACCAGTAAGACAGCTGTCCAGAAGGGAGCTCCATGGGGAAGTGGTTTATCTGTACTGCGGATAAGCTGTGCACAGGGGAGAGGTTTCGTTATGCAGAAGGCTCTTGGGAGAAGAGGCAGGGATGTCAGTGGATCCAGATAAGATACCCCTGGGTAAATGAATCCAGTAGGATTAAGCAACACTGTCTTCACTGAGAAATTAAAAGGGTTTATGTTCTGTGTTCCAGCCAACTTGTGCAGCTTGTTTTGCCAGTGCCAGAAGCCTGCAGGTGAGAAGGTGCAGATGCCCGCTGAGCAGTCCCTGTGGTTATGCCTACATTTAAGTCATTAGCTAGGCTGGAGTTTAAGCTCCAGAGTGCAAACCCAAATGACCCAAGCTGGTTGCCTTCAAACCCTGGGGAGGAGGAGCTTCAGCCAGTCCTATCTGCTGTGGTTACATATCCCTGGGCAGATCCCAATTAGAGAGAAGAGCATGGTCTCTTGCAGTAATGCCAAGATGGATGTGACTGGAGGAGGCACGTGGATTTGTGAAGGCTGTTTTGCAGTCATCACTACCCCTCTCTCACTATCCTCATGCAACCAGTACACACCAAACCAAGTTTTGTATGAGATAGGTCAGGTCTATCAAGTTTTGTTTCTGACAGTAAAATATTTTCATTGTATGGCTTTGCACAACCTATTTCTTTCCTTCTTCAGTGTCTCTCTGTATGTGTAAAACAGGCATCATAACAGTTCTCTTTTACAAAGACAAGAGTTTTAGTTCCACAGTGCTTAGTCTCTTTGACAAAAGCACTACTTGCTGTTCAGCATGTGCTGAGATGCCTTGCAAGACCAAGTCCTGCATGGATCTCAGAGGAAAAATAACACAAGATATTAGTATGATTAGTAGGATGGCAAGAAGATCTAGCTGTGGGAATTATTCCTGCCCCCTTTCTAAGGATTCATATCTTCCTCCCATTCTGTTTCTGACCATGAGGTTTCCAGCCACCTCCTGGTTTTCATATCAACAGCAGAAACTCCATCAAATTTATCTTGACATTTCTTTTTTTCTGCTCTTCCCCCTCTCCTCTATTTATTTATTTATAAACGTGTCCTCCTCTGCAAGGCATATTGTGCGTGTGGAGATAAAGGTAGGCTCAGATCAAAACTCTTGGGAGTTCTCCCTCACAGCGTCTTCTCTACCTTCCCTGCAAGTCTTTCAGATGCCTTGTTTCACAAGACCTGATGGTGGACAAAAGTGAGGTATTAGGCAAAAGGCAAAATTTAGCAAAGCTGCAAAAAGGAAAGGAAGTGGAGCTGAGCATTGCCTTGCTGTTACAGCTTTGCTGTGGTTTCTGTGTAAAGAAATTCTTCAACATAGGATAAATACAGCAAGGGAGTCTGAAGTTTGCAGCACTTTATTATATGATTTTAAAACACCCATGGGACAGCTTTTCAAAAGTATGTCACTTTAGGCAGCAAGAGAAGTGGCTATATTGGTGAAGGATCTCACTGTGCCAAATGCTGTTTTGAAAATTTGGTTCCTGTGTGCTAGTTTGGGAGCTGGTAGGCCCAAAAGTACTTGACAAATCTGGTTTTAATTTCAGTGCTAAGCACTTTAAAAAGTCAAGTCTCACTTGTGACTTTTAAGTGCCGGACAACTTTACTCGCAGCACATTTGGGAATATAACCATATGCCAGTGTCTTTTGGAAATAACAACACTGTTAGTCTTTGTGTCAGTAGTTTTCAACCTGTCGATGTGTGACTTCTGAAAGATCCAGTTTATGAACACAAATACAAACACTACAGTTAACTGTAGTACAGTATGTAGAGGTCTAAGGTCTTGACAGGCAATGTATAGCTGTATTTGAAGAGAAAATAGCTAAAAACATGGCTTCATCTGGAAGAAACTTGTGAGAGGAGTTGTCTTTTCCTGATATACTGATGAACTCTGTGAGGTAGGTGGTAAAGGTACTCTAAGACCAGGTCACTATAGTTTGTCCTCCCTGCAGCCCCCGTGAGGCTGGTCCCCACATAGCTTAAAACATCCTCTGGTCCTCACCCCAACTTTGTTTCAAACTTCTGCAAGATAGGGGCTTCCTTGCTTTCCTTGGGAGACTTTTCACAAGGTTATCACTTGTAGATGACAAGAAGTTTTTCTTCCAAGTTGGAACAGACTTATTTCTCTTTTTTCTGTGACCTGTTACTCCTTTCTAGACCCCTATGCATCTTGCTAAATAATTCCTCTTTTCCCTCCATACTTTCAGCTTTCAAAGAGGTATGGCTTGTCAACATGTCCCTTTTAAGTCCTCTCTTAGTCAAGTTATACATATTTAATGCTTTTAAGCTTCCCTTAGATGCTGATCCCTTTCCAGCCCTTGATGAATTTTGTTGTTGCTTGCCTCTGAATTCCCTCCAATTTCCCCATATCATTCTGGTAACAAGGT